>NW_017670917.1:191427-363330 GCF_001879085.1 Nicotiana attenuata | reverse complement strand
GGTGGCGCATTGGTTCTTATTCTAGTGTTTTTGAAGATAGAGAAAAGAATAGACAAGTTGAGGACAGAATGCTTGTGGCAGTGGAACAAAAAAGGAAAAACTTTTAATATGATCAAATAGGGCAATGTTACTTTAAAAAGGAGGCCTGGGTATCAAAAATCTAAGAATGCAAAACAAGAGCCTCTTAATGAAATGGCTTTAAAGATTCATTGTTGAAGTCAATGTTTTAAGGAAAAACACAATCACAGTGAAGTATGACCTCATGAACAACTGGTCCACAGATAAAAACATCCTTCACATGGGGCTGGAATCTGGAGAAATATTAGGGCATGTTGGCCACTTTTTTCTACACTCATTGGTATTAAATTAGGAAATGGAAGAAGGGTGTCTTTCTAGTAGGAGAATATGTGGCATTCACCTCTTAGAGATCAACTCTCATCCCTCTATAACCTTGCTCAAGATATCGATCTTACTGCTGCACAAAGTAGGGCCTTAACAGTAAGAACATCACTTTCAGAAGGAACCTAAATAACTGGGAGTTACACAATATTACAGAATTTCACAGCATCCTTGCCTCTTTCCAAGGACTCAACAACAGAGAAGATCAGCTGATATGAAAAAGAAAGGGCAATGGCACATTTACAGGAAACTCATGATACTTTTTGTTGCTTAAAGAAAATAACCAGACTACTCAGGGACCATGTAAGCAAGTATGGAACTTTCACACACCAGTCAAAGTGATGTGTTTTGAGTAGTTAGTGACCAAAGAAGCTGGTCTGACTCAAGAGTCAAGACAACCAACAAATAAGAGGGATACAGCTTGTCAATAGAAGTTATTTGTGCATTGAGGAGTCAGAAACTCATAACCATCTCTTCCTGCATTGTCCTTCCACCACAAAGATTTGGCATATGTTTAATATGTTGGGACTCAACTGGGCTATGCCAAAAGCAGCAGCAGATTTACTTTGTGCTGGCAGTGAAAAGGTCTAGCTAAGAATTTAAAGAAGGGTCGAAACACCATACATGCTGGCATCTGATGATGTGTTTGGAGAGAAAGGACAAAAGGAGTTTCAGAATGACAAGAGAACTCCCAGCTGAAAATCAAGTCTGATTGTGTTCTTTTGATTTCTTGTTAGCGTAAATTGGAGAGGGCAAATGAAGCAGAAGCCATGCTACAGTTCATAGAATAGATAGCCGTCAAGGTGCTTTGTTTTTTCTTATCTCTCTCTTTTCTTTTCTTTTGGTTGTGTGTGTGGTGGGGGGGGGGGGGGGGTTATGTAATCACAGCACTTTCTTAGTGTTGGTTTTTTTAACATTAATAAGACTTACTATATATATATATACACACACACACTCTTCTTTGCAGAAGGTTGGTAAGACATAACATTTGGGTCTGTGACACATGATGCAAGTCAGAAATAACTTTGAAAACTCTTATTATGGCCCTATATGAGATCCTAACAACGTGGCATGCTCAATTATGTTAGGCACTTTAACCAATCTAGCTACTAACTTGGTACACAACTGTCATTGTTCACACATCACATGTGGATTGGTGGATTTCTCATAGTTGGTGCTGCCGCATGCAGCCATTTTTATGGTAAGAGATTATGATCCAACTACCCGGTACAACGATCTATTAGATCGTGTCCTTAGACCTCAACAGCTTTAACAAATTTATGTTATTTTTTATAAGCATATTATATCGTCACATTTGGAGCATATTTTAACTGGTTTAGGTTCAGTCAGTCAGATACAGGCACTATTGTTGCTTCTACAAGCATGTCATATTCAGATTATTTTATTAAGGTCCTAAAGCTGAGAAGAGTCTAATGTGTTTTTTATGAAAGATTAGAGGAACCACATCATTCAGTGGTTAATTACAATATCCAATGATTTTCCATTCTAGTTGGAGTATACAACAACAACAACCCAGTAAAATCCCACTGGGGAGGGTAGAGTGTACGCAGACCTTACCCTACCCCGGAGGGATAGAGAGGCTATTTCCGAAAGACCCTCGACTCAAGAAGAAGAAATTAAACAATAGGCAAAAGATCAGTGTCAGAAATTAAACAATGGAGTATAGTAGTTCTAAAATCATGAAAAGCTATTTGCCTCATTCTTGCTATTGTTCAATGCATAAAAGATCTAGCTACTTATATACACTATTTTATGATGATTGAATTGTGAATTGATTTCCATGATTCCTTCCTTTTTTTTAAAGCCTCCGTGGTGATTTATTAAGCCTTGGCGATAGAGTTATTTACAAGGAAATTCTATGTATCAGCTCTAGAATTTCTTCTTTCTCATTCTTTCAACCTATACTTACTGTTTACACAGCAGCATTCACTGCATTAGTATTATCTGCTACTTCGTCCGACTTTTGGTTCTTTTCTGCCTTTATGGTGCACCTCTTAGAGTACTCAACCTTCTTTTTTATGCTATTACTGATTAAAATGAACTATTTACAGCCTATAAACAACCACTAACTCTCCTCGATTTTGTTACTTCTCTCCCTCAACTGCACTCTCCTCTCTAGCCATGAAATTCCATCAAGATTTCTACCAATCGAGCCACAAATAATCCTCAGGCGAGCCTTTTGAGATATAGATCTTTACTTCCAATTTCAGGCCAGGGAATCCCTTCGTAGTTCTAAGTCAACCATTAAAGGTTTGCAAAGAGGGTAAAAGGACAGCCCAAGCAAAAAGCATCCAGCATTCACGCATAGCCTGCAGAAGGGTCGCACCTCAAGGAGAGTGATGCAGAGAGCCTACCCTAATGCAAGCATTAGTGACTGCTTCTACGGCTCGAACCCATGATCTATAGGTCACACGGAGACAACTTTACCGTTGTTCTAAGGCTCCCTTTCAATGGTTGCAAAGAGGGTCCAAGACCCATTATTTTCATTGGTGCTGTCAAAAAGCAACAAGCGTACAAAAGCACTCACTTTACTGAAGAGGCATGGATGAAGAGAAGAATAATATATGTAGTGCAAGTAGAAAAAGTAATAAACACAAACAACTATTACACGAACAACTGAATTGAAAGAGTTGCAATTAAGTTAAATAAGTAATTTGTTGTGAAAGATGTGTTTATATATCTATTCCTAATAAACATGTTTGTAGATATTATTTTCTTAGCAGGTGGTGCTGCATCTGTCGTATGCTATACGAGTATTTGACTGGACATAGAGTTTAAAATGATAATTTGATTTATCTACTATACAGCTGATACATAAAAATATATTCTCAAATAATGACTGAAAACTAGTTTGATAGAGAACACATCGCATCAAAGTTAAAAAATTCCACTTTTTTAGTGTATTTAAATTCTTGAAAGACATGAAAGATGCATAAAGAATGACCAGTTTCCAAACATATTGGGACACCCCGAAATTGAAAGAGTGAGATATAAATTAGTACTGATTGACTAATATATTGCTATGCCAAGTATATTTATTTCTTGGTATGACCTTTTTCAAGAAGCGCCAGTGGGTGCTAAGGCATTGAACAGCCGCTTATGTAAGGTGAAGCACCCAACATGCTAGACCTAGGTTCAGAGCTGAAGCATGCCTCAAGCCAACTTTTTAACAATGTTCTCATTCTTTTTATAACAATTTTTTTAACATTGTTCTCATTATCATTATTTGTGGGTAAATCAGGTATGTCACTTATGACACGTTAGGTGTCATTGATAACATTTAGAGGAACTAAGTTCTGAAAAAAAAATATTGCAAAAGTAATGTCAATTCACAGTATCAGCATGTGATTTGGGCTAGTAATCTGCTCTTTTCTTCTTAACTATCTCTCGGGAAAATTTCTGAAAATAGAAAAATCGGAGAATTTCTTGCTAGATGTAAAGTGCAACACCAATTAAATGGAGGCATCCTTGTCAAGCATTCCCACTCAGCTTCATAGCTCTCACTGACACCAGAGAAGGTGAGGTCGTCTTTCTTTCCAGCCGCCATACGGTTCGCCTTAAAGCCTATACGTTGTTGGCCGTTATTCCGGTCGAGCACTCTCTTCTCTTTGTCCAATTCCGTCTTACCAAACAAGATTGACTTCTTACCAACCCGCGAAATTGTGAGGCTAAACCAGGTACGAAGAATGAATCTATATCCGTGCACGGAAGTTGCTGGCCGGCGGCCGCTCAACTGTTCGAGCGCAATGCAGTGGTGTTGGTTCCGATTCGACAAAGTTAGAATGCCTGGTCGAAGGTCCAGTACAGTAGGTAGCAGGCGTGTTCGTTTTGGCTCCCGAGCGAGAACGATAAATAGGCAATGCACCATCCTTGCTGCTACGTACGTTTTCCTTGACTTGACAGATTCATTCAATTGCCAATGCGAAAATTGTTATGGATTAAATTATAAGAAATTTTTGAAATCAAAAATGAATATTTGTGAACAATGTGGATATCATTTGAAAATGAGTAGTTCAGATAGAATTGAACTTTTGATCGATCCGGGTACTTGGGATCCTATGGATGAAGACATGGTCTCTCTGGATCCCATCGAATTTCATTCGGAGGAGGAGCCTTATAAAGATCGTATTGATTTTTATCAAAGAAAGACAGGATTAACCGAGGCTGTTCAAACAGGCATAGGCCAACTAAACAGCATTCCCGTAGCAATTGGGGTTATGGATTTCAATTTATGGGGGGTAGTATGGGATCCGTAGTCGGAGAGAAAATCACCCGTTTGATTGAACACGCTGCCAATCAAATTTTACCCCTTATTATAGTGTGTGCTTCTGGGGGGGCGCGCATGCAGGAAGGAAGTTTGAGCTTGATGCAAATGGCTAAAATATCGTCTGCTTTATATGATTATCAATTAAATAAAAAGTTATTTTATGTATCAATCCTTACATCTCCGACAACTGGTGGAGTGACAGCTAGTTTTGGTATGTTGGGGGATATCATTATTGCCGAACCCAATGCCTACATTGCATTTGCAGGTAAAAGAGTAATTGAACAAACATTGAATAAAACAGTACCCGAAGGTTCACAAGCAGCTGAATACTTATTCCAGAAGGGTTTATTCGACCTAATTGTACCACGTAATCTTTTAAAAAGCGTTCTGAGTGAGTTATTTAAGCTCCACGCCTTTTTTCCTTTGAATCAAAAGTCAAGCAAAATCAAGTAGAGCACTAAGTTCAATTATTTTATTTGTGTTTGTAGCAAAAAAGTAGTTAGTTTGTCGGAATCAAAGTAAATAAGATAATAATGGCGCTTTCTTTGGTGATAGAAGATCTAATTGTGGAAAGAATCAAAACTAAAGTTGAGGATAACTCTTTTTTTTACCTATATTCCTGATTACGAATCAAGAAGCCTTTATCAACAAGAGTGAGTTCTTCCTTTCGTGAAATTAGGAAAATAAAACGAATTTCTTCTTCTTGTCTTAGGTATATAATTTGAAATTCAAATATAGATAATAGAGTTTTGTATCTTTCTCTATCTCCCGAAAAACCATTTTAGCTAAAAATTCATGTTGGGTCGGATTCGAACGAATCTTTCGATAATTTGTAAGAAACTCTTTATCTATTTTTAGAAAATTAGAAGACAAGAACAAAAGACAAAGAAATGAAGAAAAATAATAAAGTTTATTATGATACATATCTTTCTCATGTAGGAGATGAATAAGTCCATTTATTTAGTTCTACAGTTCTACATTCTTTGCACTTATTATACCTACTCAGTTAGATTTAGATATATAGATACTTAGATCTATACTAAGAATTTCAAATTCTACAAATTCTATTAATAATAAATATTATCTAATTTCTAATTAGTAATTAAAATTCAAATTCTTAATTTAATTATAATTATTACAAGATATCTTTATTTATATAAGGCGAAATGGCTTCCTGGCCACTTAAACTTGTCGGTTTTTTGTAAAGCCGATACATAAACTTATAACTTTCCCATTTGAACACTCGAACTCGTTTTTTCCATAACTAATAAATACATTTGACCATTGACCTTGTGCGCGTGTATTACACATACACATACGTGTCCATCCAGTCAGCAAATGACTAATGGATGTCTTACACATCAAGTCAAGCAGCGACTCCTTCTCTTTGACTGTTCAAGAACATCCTCAACCTTTTTCTTGTCTTCTGCACTAAGCTGCGCAACAATATTCTCCTCGCCCAATATCCGAAGTGTATGAAGGAGGTTTACCCCTGCAATGCTTCTTCAGCTTTGGCTCTTTTCCTGTATTCGTCATCATCTGCCTTGTACTTCTTTTCATCCTTGGCCATATTCTCAATCTCTTCCTTCGAAAGCCGACCTTTATCATTCGTAACTGTAATCTTTTTGTTCTGACCTGTAGTGTTGTCCTCAGCAGAGACATTCAATATTCCATTGGCATCGACATTAAAGGAAACGCACAGGAGCCGGTCCTGAATTTTTCCGACTCTTAGAGTTGAAAGATGCCATTATTAGGTTCAAGGAGTTCAACGAACTTGGAAGGGGAAGTTATGGGGAAGTTCAAAACTTAGCTTCAACTCTACAATGACAAAATATACAACTTTCCACCATTTTCACGATCTGAAAAATGAAAAAAAAAATTGAAAATGGAGCTTCAGATTTTTAAAAATGGAGGAAGGGGGTATTTTGTACTGTTGGGCATTGGGAAGGGGGTTTTCACGCTCCTGTGCGTCGTGTTCCTCACGCGGGCTGCTGATTAGGACCAACTGACGCCACATGGGCATGGTCAATGGTCAAATGTATTTATTAGTTATGGAAAAAACGAGTTCGAGTGTTCAAATGGGAAAGTTATAAGTTTATGTATCGGCTTAAAAAACCCGACAAGTTTAAGTGGCCAGGAAGCCATTTCGCCTTTATATAATAACATAATAACAGATACAAATAGTAAATCGAGGTACCCTTCTATGACAAATTTGAACCTTCCATCTATTTTTGTGCCGTTAGTAGGCCTAGTCTTTCCGGCAATTGCAATGGCTTCTTTATTTCTTCAAGTTCAAAAAAATAAGATTGTTTAGATCCGCTGGGACCCAATCTCATACATTTTTTTTTTGAAAACGTGGACTTGTATCATAACACAGATATCTATTTATTGGAGTATAGTATAAGATGTGATTTCCACCGAACATAAAGGAAAAAACTCTTATGCCTGCAGAAATATGATATATGGATATATCGATTCTAGCAATTTTCAAATAGATCAAGATCGCTGGATGGCTGAAATGTAGTCGGTGAATCTCTATGTATATCGATGTGTATAGTGGGATCGTATTAAACAAAGAGTATGTTATTATTTTAGATTTAACCAATTTGATGAATAACTCCTAAAGGTTGACATCAAACTAGTGCTAGTTGATGAGAGTTACTTCGGAAACAAAAAAGTAAAGTCAAATTTCTCTGGGGTATTATCTCAATTCCAATAAAATGCAATCGTGTAAAGTATGACTTGGCGATCAGAACATATATGGATAGAACTTATAACGGGGTCTCGAAAAATAAGTAATTTCTGCTGGGCCTTTATCCTTTTTTTAGGTTCATTAGGCTTCTTATTAGTTGGAACTTCCAGTTATCTTGGTAGAAATTTGATATCTTTTTTTCCGCCTCAGCAAATCAATTTTTTTCCACAAGGAATCGTGATGTCTTTCTACGGAATTGCGGGTCTCTTTATTAGCTCTTATTTGTGAAAAAAGCTATAAACAAAGTACCAAAGTGGTTGCGGGAACGATACGCTTTGGTTACCGGCGAAGGCTTCCAAAGGCGACCAGCTTTCCATACTAGTTGTTACCTTACGCTGCCATTTTTCCAATATTATTGAATAGCATGGCCTGGGGCTAAGATAACTCAAGTGGGAGAGCCGTGTTATGGGTGACCTTATTGCACGGTTCAGAGAGCACTTGTGTATGTGATGCAAGTGAACGTCTACGAAAAAGCTGTCGTAAAGTTTCGTTCTTCGTTCCGTCGTCGACCCTATCTATGTTTCTATGATGGCCCAAGAACACGCTCATTCTTCAGCCGTAGAGAGACTTTTGAATTGCGAGGTACCATTACGAGCTCAATATATACGAGTGTTATTCCGTGAAATAACTCGAATTTCAAATCATTCACTTGCTTTAACTACTCATGCTATGGATGTAGGAGTACTGACTAAAAAACCTAGCATCCATCTAGATGAGAATAACATTAGTAACAACAATTGGAATAAGAAACGGGGAAGAGTAGACAGAGTTGATATATCAAACTAATATTCAGGAATAATGTGAGAGGTCATCCCTCAAAAGGGTGAGCTAAGCAAAACTATTTAGAGCTTTTTAAACGATTTGAATGAGGTAATTGGCTATGGATGTATGTAAATGCAGAAGGCAAACTTTCTTTTTCATAACAGTAGTGCTCGGGCCTGTTTCTAATACTTCGAACACTTTTTATTTGTATGTGCATAATATTAGCATGAGATGAGCTTGAATGAAGTAATGTGGTCAATGAGGATTCATATAGCCAACCATAACTTGTTTGGGAGAGGCTTAGTTATTGTTGTTATTGTTGCAGTGTTTGCGCCAATTTGCGCACACCTCAACTCAATCCAGAAGGCAAACTTGATTGGAACTAAACAAAGCTTCATTCCACAGGAATTTGCTTATATAATAAATAATCTTATAATATAACCGTACTTAAACATACAATTGACCAGCTTAACTTCTGAAGCTAAATTCAGGTTTAAAAAAAAAAAAGAAAATTACAATAAATATTATTCCTTAATATTAGCCAGAAAATACCTGCTGAGGATTGGGACTATCACGAAGCACTTCAAGACTGGAAACCCTAGTCTCCAAGACGCTAAATTTCTCCTTCAACTGTACTCCCGACAAAAAGTAAAAGAATAAATCAACATTTCTTTTCCCCAAAAAACAAATAATAATAATAATAATAATAATAATAATAATAATAATAATAATAATAATGGCTTTTTGGTCAGAGAAATTACTTGGGAAGAAAGAGAGAGTCGATCAGCCCATAGATCTTTGAATATGAAGTGAGTCATTGTAGCTGAAACGGAAGTGAGACCTATTGTGAACCATAGCAACCTCGTTCGCATCATCTTCTCCTTCCTCTTTTCTTAGATTCTCTAGAACTGCGAGAAAATAGAGTCAAAGAGTGTAGGAGCTTTTATGGATTTTCATATTTTGACACCTTAAATAACTTTTTTGTTTTCTTGAGCACCTTAAAGTTTATAAAACATAGAAATGAACCATTTCAGGTAGTAGCTTTGATTAGAATAGTTGGAAAAAGGCGAGGAAAATAAAAATCAAAATTTTGCTTAATGTATAGGGTAGAACTATTTTGGTTTTTAATATGTATTGCTTAATACAACTCAAGACTTTATTAGGCATTTGGACTTGGGTGTCACGACCCAAACAGACGGGTCGCGACGGGCATCCGGTACCTTATTTAACCGAGTATCAACACAACGTATCTTTTCGTATCATACTACATAGATAATTGAGCCGGAGAGGTTGCCGTGAAATAGGTAGAATCTAACATGTAATACTAACTTATACATAAGACATATGGGCCTCTAAGACCAAAATAACCACTCGTGCACTGAACATAGGCCGACAAGGCCATACAATCTTTTACGTACATGACATTTGTCTACAAGCCTCTACGGATACATAATTGTCATAAAGGTCGGGACAGAGCCCCGCCATACCAAACAATACACATCAAGCAACTCTGGAGCAAATGGAGTGCACCAACATCTTCCGCTGAGCTGATCGCCTACTTGGAGGACTCTCGACATGTCTATCGGGACCTACGGGCATGAAACGCAGCGTCCCCAGGCAAAAGGGACGTCAGTACAAATAATGTACCGAGTATGTAAGGAATAAAAATCAGTAAACAATAGACATGAGAGAAACATGGAGTAAAAGACTCAACATGTATATCTGAATAGCTGTGTCAATCATTTAATATTATAATGTCATGCATATGCGTATAAATGTCATACCATGCATGGTTAAATGTGTTCATAACATCATCAAGCCTCTGAGGGCATCCCATCATATCATCTCGGCCACTGTGAGAAAATCATCAACGTTTACCAACTGATCAGGTGGTGGTGCGTATATAACGTCGTAACCTTTTCCCATATATATATATATATATATATATATATATATATATATATATAACGATATCTGGTCATGCGTCAATGTACATGTATAAATGAATGAAATGCATAAAAATATGTTAATAAGATCAATATGCCTTTCAGATAAACTTATCAACTACGTATTTTTCTGAGACCCATGAACAGATGATGTAATAATAAGATACATGGGAATTCAAGAACATAGGCACCTCTAATACTTCTATGAATAGAGTCATTTATGGAAGTTGTGCATTTACTTGTTTCGTTTGTATCGTATGGATCATGCCAAAAAGAAAGAAGGGATAGCCTTAATATACCTGAACCGATTCTCTTAACAATCCTCTAACACATGTTAATTACGATAAAATACGGAACAAGTTATATGAAAAGCTCGAAGCAATAACGTTGCTTATGCAAAGACCATCTTGGCTGAAACCTTTTCCTTAAGTGAATAGAATTGATGTAACTATGAAATGGGAAGCTAGGCTGAAGCTCTTAGAAGTGACGTTACTGAGTATGGAAAGTTTGGTTGAAATTTTCCATAAGAGATTATAATTGTTATCTTTAACTTTTTTAGGTGGCCCCACATAATTAATGCTTTGGTGTCACATTTCTTTCAAAGTGTGACACCTTGCTACCTTTATTACTTAGTCATTAAATGGAGAGGGATGCTTGCCACGTTGGGGGAGGGGTTAAATCTTATCCCACTATTTAATTAATTACCCACATAATTAAGAATTATATCAAATTGCTTAAAATACTACTCACTTTTAATACATTTTATGTACCCTACTGTCACGGTCATGGGGTACCTTGTGTGGCACTAGTCTATAAATACCGGGTACTATGGCTCGGATTGTATTATATCCCAAATTGACCATCTTCGACGAAACTCATTTTCTTTGATTCGTTTACCCTTTAACCTTCACGGTACTTACTTATTGCTTGTTATAAATAGCATAAATGCTTATTGTCTCAAAAAAATCTCATCCCCGAGCTTACGCCGATTAACTTACGACGAAACTTTAACGTACGAAAACGCGAGATGTAACACATCTCATTTCCGAGCTTATATTAATTTACTCCTGGCATACTTTCACGTACGAAAGCATGGGGGTGTAACATCATTCCCCCTTTCAGAACATTCATCCTCGAATGTTGACTGATGCACGATCATTTTCATAAACTATAGTTCTTGCGAATACTTTAGTACTCTTCTTGCCATCTAGGCAACTGTTCTGTGAATGAATCTAAAGGCCAGGGCATTCACCCCTTTAGGCCACTTTCTCACACCTCGACTTGTAGTCGGAATCCTTCCAATCTCGTAACTGTTGTTACCTTCTATCATGCAGCCTGTACGACTCTAACCTTGTAAGTGCGCCTATGCTTCTCTCCTTTTTCCTCCAGTTTTTAGCCAATCTCTAGGCCTCACTTTGAGAATATATACAGAGCTTGATAAAATGTCCCTCTGGGTATCTATAGGTATGTTGAAGTTCTTCGCTCGATACTTTGTTGAACTTACGAATATTGCTATACCTTATTTCATAGATCCATTTATCCATCCGTATGACTTTATTGCATCTAGGTAGGTCGTACTATACCATAACTCTTACTTCGAGTTATCGTTACTGAGGTCTGCTACCAAATTCCAGGTTATTTTTGTTGCTCATCCTATATGTATAAGTCTAAGTCCTTTAATGCTTCCTCATTACTGTTCATCTTAAGAATGTCGGCCTAATCTCATCTCATACTTTGTAACTTTTATCCATCCATTGTTGATTCACCTCAATATTGACCTACAACTTACCATTGATAACTTGACTTTTTGTAACACTGCCGCTAGGGCTTACGTCTCATCGGGAAACATCTGAAGTGACTAGATTGATCCACCTAGGGGCGATACCATGCTTCCATAACCGTATTTCATAGCATCCCAATGTGATTCACCCTACGTGGGTATTTTAATCCTATACAATTCATCAAATAATTACTCAATCGAAGGCCTAAACGTCATCCTTTATCTATCACAATCACACCCTCATTCTACTACCAGGGCAGCATTCCATTTCTTCTAAATGCTACTAGTCTTAGACTCTTTTGAGTTCTTCTATAACTTAGAGTAACCATCATCTCCCTTGTTTTCACGGGCTTAATCCCAAGGACTTATCCATTTTTGCCACCTTCTCACTTGCCCTTTCTTATCCTTACTCCTGTCTTTCTAAAATCTTTTCGTTCTATCATACTTTAGCTTGCGACTGATTTCCTTATGCTTTTCTGGAACATCAAGCGAGACATCACATTATCTCTAACTCTTCTTTTACTCTCTTAACTAGACCTCTCGATACCTAGAAACTATAGGCTGGAAGATATGCTACTGACGATGCTGCTATCATTCCTGGATATTGAATCCCCGCACTTCTAGCCTTCTATCCGAAGTATGGACTATTCACAACTTTCTGCATTTGAGTATCTCGTACGTTGTTCACCTTTACCGTACTTAAAATCTTGCATCATATCTTCTATTTCTTTCATGACCTCTCTTCCACATAGGTATAATTCACATCCACGACTTGAAGCTCTATTATAATACTTGCACCTCTGGTGCATACACAATCCGGTGGGAGCTTTATAATGACTTCTTATGAGGCTGGTACTTTTCTAACTTGCTTTATCGTAGAGCCGTTATAGAATATGGTCGTTGTACTATCTCTCTTGTATATCTGATATTAGAGTAATTCTGCAATGTTCTCAATCACAATTTCTATAATTTTCTAGGTCCAATAATTAGACTCCTGAATTACTTAGTTGATGTAATTCTTTAGTTTCTTCTTCCTTCTGATCAGCCTTTATGTAGGCTTAAGCTATCTTCCGATCTGCGGCTCAAGGTATTACTTTAGCCTTTCTTGGACGCTATGGAATATCCACGATACAATCTTCTAATAATTCAATCCTTCGTCCTTGACCTAGACTCAATTCTTTCTTTTAACTTATACAGAGTCTTCTACGGCTGTATGATTATCAACATATATACTGCACGGGTAATACTCCAAAATCTTATGTGCGTTCATAACGTGACTAACTCTGGATCATCGATCGAATAATTCCTTTTGTTCCTTCTCAACATTCTATAAATGCAAGCAATTGCTCTTCCTGGTCGTTCTACCACTTGTTCCATGAATACTTGGTTTATCTTAGTATCCGCACATATTGGAATTCCATACAACTCGTATGATCTTGAATATCACCTTTTGATTTTTTTTCTTCTTCCCGTTCATTAGCCACGATAGGTGCCATTTTCTTATGGGATGCATACGATGTTGTTGTGAGACTGTTGTTACACGACCATTTCCTCTTTAGGTCACTGTGCTTGGTGTCTGATTCCTGGTTCCGGATATTATTTTGGTATTTTGATCATGTGAGCGAGTTTGTATGATATTTTTAGACTTGTGTGGATATTTGGTGTAGGCCCCCAAGGGCTCAGGTGAATTTCGGACGTGTTTCGGATTGGTTTGGATCCATTCTAGGTTGCTGGTGTGCTGGTGCTCCAGTTATCACAATTGCGAGCACCAACATCATAATTACGATCATAGCAGAGTGGTCTCATGTAGGCTTAGGCTGGGTAGGCCGAATTTGCGACCATTTGGTCGCATTTGCGGAAGGGGCTGACTTCGCGTTTGTGAGGTCAGTGTCGCAATTACGACATTACCCTGGGTTGTTAGGCGCCGCAATTGCGAGTCAATGTTTGCATTTGTGAGGGTTCGCAATTGCGAATCCAGGGTCACAATTGTGACTTCTGCACATGAACATAAGGGCTGGAAAGACGGGATTGAGTCTCATTTTCACATTTTAGAACCCTAAACTCGGTAGAAGGTAATTTTGAGGTGGGATTTTCACCTACAACTGTTGGGTAAGTGATTTTGATCAACTTTAAATTATATTACATGATTATTTATTGGATTTAACAAATTCATGAATTTCTAAGAGAAATTCTGGGAAATTTGGTCTACATTTTGATTTTTTTTTTGAGATTTGAGTGTCGAATTGGATTCAGATTTGAAAATAAAATATATATATATGGACTCGTGGGGTTATGGGTAGTCGACATCTACCCCTGGACTCGAGTTTTGACCGGGCATGCCCAAAGCTGACTTTTGTTGGCTTTTGTGGGATTGTGTAAAGATCTTAGCTGTATTAATTGAAATTGGTTTCTCTTGTATTGTTTGATGATATTAAGTCTTTTTTTGTTAGGTTTTAGCCGTGTGGAGGCAAATTTTAAGGAAAAAGCCATTTTTGAGTGTTGATTTGGCCTAGTTAAGGTAAGTATAGGAAAACTACCTCTTAGGATTGAGTTTGATTGTACTATTTGAATTATGTAAAAGACGTATACATGAGGTGACGAGTGTATACACGAGCTTATATATGAATATTGACCAATTTAAACTCTTAGGTTACTTATAAGCATTTAATTGAAGTTGTTATTATTTGTTCTATCTTTCGTTGTCAAGTTCATCCTTACATGCTTTAATTGAAGTTGTCATTTTATGTTCTATTTTTCCTTGTTGAGGTTACTCTTATAAGCATTTATTAGTAGTTATTATTATATACTATTCCTTTTCATTGTTGAGTTATTCTCATGCATTTACTCGTAGTTACTATTTCATGTTATCTCTTTCATTGTTAAGCTTATGTTATGTATTTTAAATTTGAACTTACCATTTCAGGAAAATACCTTCGTTGTTGAGTTATTGAAGTTGTAGATGTTGAGAGCTATTAAAATGTTTGTGGTTGAAGTTGCTGATTATTGGAATATCTTTCCTTGTTGAATTATTTCCCGTTCATTTTATTATTATTGAGATTCTTGTACACATTGTGGTTGAGCCGTAGGCTATGTGTTATGGTGACATTGGTACTGTTGATTTTCTTAATGTTGTGGCACATGGGCACATGTGGTGCGAGTTGATTATTGTATTATGATATTGATGCATAAGCGGCTGTATAAGGGTGGTGTATTGATGCACATGCGGCAAGATAATGTGGGATTTATACGCGTGTTTCTAGTAAGGGAATTACTTGAAGCCATGCGGTGAGATAAGGGGGTTAAAGCGCATGAAGCTATTTCACGAAAAAAAACATTTTTAAAAATATATGCAAGGCTCACGCGGCGATATAAGGAAGAATTGTGATTATGATTTATGAAATGTGAATATGAGGTGTGGTACCTCGGTGTGATTCTTGTTGTACATTCAACATTGGAAATGCTTGTTGATTTGAACGGTTATTGTTTTGTTTCCTTACCTAATTTCATTCGTGTATTTTTATTATAATTTGTTACTTTTTGTCTGTATCATATTTGTTGTCATTTGTTGCTTTTATTTCCGTTGTTAGTCGGTATTGATAAATTGCTAAATTGCTTTATTGTCATCTAATTGCATTTACTTTTCGTTGTTAGATTATATTAATATTTTGCACAAGTTTCTATGTCTAGTAGGTTTCTTGACATGACCTCATCACTACTCCATTGAGGTTAGGCTTGATACTTACTAGGTAACGTTGTGGTATACTCATGCTATATTTTTACATATTTTTGTGCAGATCCAGGTACTTCTGCTCGTGCCGGACGCAAGTGAGTTGACTCAGATATTTTGGAGGCTTTAAGGTATACCTTCTTGACGCTCGCATGCCTCGGAATCACCTACTAATGATCTTATGCTATTGTTTCTTTTATTTTCGAACAATATTGTATTAGATATTTTTAATATATTTCAGTAGAGCTTATGACTCAGTTCCACCATTTTTGGGAATTTTATGATTGTTGTTCCATTTTGGGTTCATTGTGATATTTTATCAGTTTAATTTAATATCTTAGTTGTTATTTCTGCTAAATTCACAATGTGTGTTAGGTTTACCTAGTCTTAGAGACTAGGTGCCATCACGACTACCTAAGGGGGATTTTGGGGTCGTGACAGGACTAAACATGTAACTTAGCCTTCAAAGCATCTGAGTTATTAACTACACAGCTAAGGAACTCCGTCATATTAACGCCTTCCATATCCAGTTCATGTTGTTATGCCACCCAAACTTCTCTCGCCTTCTCGTATTCAAGAAATACATATTTATTATTTTTCACTAAGCAACAAAAATGACACCCTATTGAAGATTAATGTCTCTAGCTAATAAATTTAATTTAGTAGACCCGTATTTCGAGTTAACCTCCAATTAAAGTTTTTAAGTTTTGCAGATAATTTCAAGTGCCAAAACTTCTTCCGGACAACATAAATTATACGGACTAACGATAAAACTAACTGGAGATACCAAAGCTCCAGTTAAGTTTAACACATTTTCCTCTTGTAATCTCATTGTTCTCTCCGTCCATCTGCTTAGTTTCCTCAACTTCTTATCTTTTATAGAACTCATCCTTTTAATCCTGAATTGTGTTTCATTATCCATATTTTTGTAATTTTTTATCTTATTTTTTCTTTAAACTATATCATTGATATTCTGGTTTTGGTTTTCTATATTCTAATTATGAGCTTCAAATCTATTTGTAACGACCTGGCCGGTTGTTTTGAGTGTTGTAGCCCTGTTCCCTCATTCACTGCTTAACCTATGCTTAATTATTGTTATGGGACTTACCAGAGTAGTTGGTTTGGTCCCGAGGATGTTTCAGAATGAATTGGGACACTTAGTCCCAAGGTCGGAAGCCTAATTTGAAAGAGTAAATCGGATGTTGACTGTTTCAGTCAGAATGAGTCCCCGAGACCCCAGGACTATGTGTAAATGGCTCCAGAACAGAGTTTTGGCGATTCTGATAGCTCCGTAGGGTGATTTTGGACTTAGGAGTTTGTCCGGATAGTGATTTGGAGATCCGTAATTTATTTTGACTTGAATTGGCGAAAGTTGGAAAAATGGAAGTTTGGAGAGTTGAGAAGTTCGATCGAGAGTTGACTTTGTGGTTATCAGGCTCGAATTTTAGTTGTGGAAGTTGAAATAGGTCTTTTGTGTCATTTATGACTTGTGTACAAAATTTGAGGTCAACCGGAGTTGATTTGATAGGTTTCGGCATCGATTGTGGAAGTTGGAATTCACTAATTTTCGTTAGGCTTGAATTGGGGTGCGATTCATGTTTTTGATGTTGTTCGATATGATTTGAGTCTGCGACTAAATTTGTATCATGTTTTAGGACCCGTTGATATGTTTGGTTGAGGTCCCGGGGGCCTCGGATGGTTAACAGATCGAATTTGGTTTAAGTGTTATGCTGTGGTGCTTCAGATCTGGTACCATTGCACCTGCGGTGGGATTGGCCGCAGGTGTGGAGCCGCAGAACCTGCTATGTTTGCGCAACTTCGAAGAAGAGGAACGCCACCGAGGGCACAGGCGCGGAAGGTTTTTCTGCAGATGCGGATGCGCATCTACGCATGATCGACCGCAGAAGAAGATTTGGGCAGGTAGCGTTGGAGTCGCAGAAACGAGGGTTGGTTCACAGATGTGGTCCCGCGGATGCGACGTTGGGACTGCATGTGCGTGAGGTCAGCTGTTAAGTGGGTTTTGCATAAGCGAGGTTTTCTGCGCAAAAATGGGAGCGCAGGTGACAGCCCAGGCTTCGCAGGTGCGGAAATGCCTGGGCAGTGTTTAAATTCGAGGGTTCCAAGATTTTTATCGTTTTTGGACTTTTGAAGCTCGGTTAAAGACGATTTTTGAGTGGGATTACACGAGATTTCTTGAGGTAAGCCACTTTTGATCATTTTTACCCAATAATATTGAATACCCATTGAATTTCCCCCATAGATTTGGTGTTTTAGAAGTGAAAAAATTGGGGATTTTGACCGATGTATTAGAGAGTGAAAATTGGAGATTTGAGTGGCGATTTGGAGTCAGAATTTGGTAATTTTGGTATGGTTGGACTCGTGGTTGAATGGGTGTTCGGATTTGTAACTTTTGTTGGATTCCGAGACGTGGGTCGGGATTGACTTTTTAAGTTGACTTTTTTGACTTTTGATTATGAACTTATCATTTTCATATGGAATTGATTCCGATAGATTGTGTTGATATTATCGAGTTTTTTGTGGCTAGATTCGAGGTGCTCGGAGGCCGATTCGCGAGGCAAGGGCTTGCTAGCGGAGTGATTCGATTTGCTTGAGGTAAGTATCATATATAAAATCGGTTGAGGCACCAGTTGCCTGAATTTTTACGATAGCCACGTTCTATTGGGTACGCACATGCGTGGGGATGAGACTATGTGTGGGCACCGTGGTCATATATTCATGTTCGGGTTGTGCTCGAGCTTTTATAAGCCTAGAATTGACTGTTAAGCTTTAAGCTTTGATATCGCACATGTTGTATCAGTTTATGTGATCTATTTGAGCCATGCTGAGGGTACACAAGGGTTTAATCCTGGACGAACTTGAAAGATGGTTTTCAGTGATGAAATTGCCGATTGGGCTACGATAGCACACTTTGTACATGCCTACACTTTAGCATGTCATTTATACTAGTCCAGGAGCACGAGAATCTTATTTCATCCATCATATACATATATACTTGTTTAATTGGTTCTGTGTAATATGTTTGGACTGGAGGCCTGTGACTATGCTGGGCGGATTATGTTATTGGCACGTGAGTTGTCAGTGCGGATCCATATATTGATATTATTGGCACGTGAGTTGTCCGTGCGGATCTATATATTGATATTATTGACATGTGAGTTGTTCGTGCAGGTTCTATTGTTAGCACGTGAGTTGTCTATGCATCACGTGAGTTGTCCGTGCAGCATGTAGAATTTGTATTTCCTTGATCATTTATCTGATTTAATTGTTTCCTTCCTCTACATGCCATGATATTGTCTGAGAAGTGTATTTGAGAAATTGTACATATGCATACATGGATATTCTTCTCACGAAATTTGATGAGTTGGTTTTAAATATTGTTCTGTGCTGCTTTAAAAAGGCAGAACTATATCAAAATAGCTACTATCATCAATGATTTAATCTTCTCTTACCTTGCCTTGTTTATTTACAATATTTATTAAGTTGGTTGTATTGATACTACACTCTGCACCTCGTGTATAGATCTAGGTATTTTCGGGCATGGTGGTTGCTGATTTTGGAGTTTTTAGCTGTTCGGAGATTATCGAGTAGCTGTTTTGGCGTCCGCGGACCTTGACTCTCCTCTTCTATCTTTCAGTTTTACTTATACTGTTCTACTTTCCTAGACAGTGTTTTAGACTATGTTATTGTATAGATGCTCACGTACTCAGTGACACCCGAATTTTGGGGTAGTCTTTATTCGAGTCACAGTTGTTCATATAGGCTATTTATGAGAGTTATTGCCGTTAAACTTGCTTCACCTTATTTTTAATATAAAAATGCCTAGTGTTATTGCTATTGTCGGCTTGCCTAGTTGTGTGATAGGCGGCATTACGACATGTTAAGTTTTTGGTCGTGACAAGTTGGCATCAGAGCCTAGGTTACATAGGTCTCACGAGTCATGAACAGGTTTAGTAGAGTCTTACGGATCGGTACAAAGACGTCTACACTTATCTTCGAGAGGCCGTCAAACCCTTAGGAAAACTTCACATTCTTGTATCCTTGTCATGAAAATTTGTTGATTTCGGAAACTAAACTTCTGTTATTGTATTCTCCCACAGATAGTGAGGACACGTGCTACCGGATCAGACGGACAACCACTAGTACCATCAGCTAGGGCCATAAGAGATCGGGGCCGCGGTAGAGGCCGAGGTGTAGCTTGTACAGCAGCTAGAGCAGCACCTGTAGACCCACCTGTTGCTCCAGCTCAAGAGCACCAGTTGTGCCCTTTGTGATTCTAGGCTTTCAAGAGGCTCTAGCCCAGATATTGACTGTTTGCACTGGCCTTGCTCAGGCGGTTTCAATTCAGGCCGAACCAGCCACTTCTCAAGCCGAGGGAGGTACTCAGACTCCCGCCGCCCGTACTCCAGAGGAGGTAGTGCAGGGACTCTAGACATCGGGGGTACTGCCAGCCCAGCTAGTTATAGTTTCTTAGTCCCAGGTGGGTCCCATTATGACTGATGAGGAGTAGAAGAGACTAGAGAGGTTTGGGAGGCTCAAGCCTCCAACATTCAGTGGGGCTGAGTTAGAGGATGCTCAGGATTTTTTGGATAGGTGCCAGCGGATTCTTCGCACAGCAGGTATTCTGGAGACTAGTGGGGTCTCATTTACTACTTTTTAGCTGACGGGGGCAGCCTTCAGATGGTGGAAGACCTATGAGCAGGGCAGGCCAGCCGGTGCTGCACCACTTTTATGGCACGAGTTCTCAGTTCTCTTCTTGGAGAAGTTCGTGCCACCCACCCGCAGGGAGGAGTGGTGTAGGCAGTTTGAGCAACTACACCAGGAGGGTATGTCTCTGACCTAGTACGAGATGAAATTTTCAGAGTTGGCTTGCCATGTGATCTGGTTGGTTCCCACAAAGAGGGAGAGGATTATGAGGTTCATTGATGGCCTCAGCTATCAATTGCATTTTGTTATGACGGGGGAGAATGCATCAGGTGCTAGGTTCGATGAGGTGGTTGATATTTCTCGGCGGCTAGAGTTGGTCTGCAGCCAGGAGTGTGAGGAGAGGGAGGACAAGAGGCCTCATGGTTTGGGTGGTTTCAACGGTATTTCTTTTAGAGGTCGGTCCCACCACAGTAGGGGTCATCTTTATAGGCCCGCTCAGACGGCTCGTCCAGTTCACCGTGGTGCATAAGTTAGCTACAGTTCTTACAGTGCTCATTCGGGTCAGTCATCATTCAATGCATTACTGGCACAAAGTTCTTACCATGCCTCGTCTTCTCAGGTTTCTACAAGCAGTTCCTCGGGTTATCAAGAGCAGCAGCTCCGTTAGAGGAGGGGTTGTTTCGAGTGCGGGACTTTCAAGAGGGATTGCCCTAGATTGTTGAGTGGGGTTCCACAGCAGAGTTCTCGGTCGATGATACCAGCACCAACAGCTACACCACCCTCTCAGCGAGCTCGGGGTGGGGCTCAGGCAGCTAGAGGTCGCCCTAGAGGGGGAGACCGATTAGGTGGTGGTCAGGCTCGATTCTATGCTATTCCTACTAGGCCAGAGGCTGTTGCTTCGGACGCAGTGATCACACGTATTGTTTCAGTGTGCCACAAGGATGCTTCCACATTATTTGAATCAGTTTCTACTTATTCCTATGTATCATCCTATTTTACTCGTTATTTGGATATACCCCATGAGTCCTTAGCTTCACCTGTGCATGTATCTACGCCGGTGTGCAATACTATTTTTGTGGACCGTGTGTTTCGGTTGTATGTGTTATGTTCCGACCTCGAGGAGCGCGACCGGTGCTCAACCAAGATAACCCTATCAAGCAAGCCTGCTATATACTTTCTACCCGACCTTGCCCATGAATAGAGTAGAGATGTACTAAATTGATTAAATATTGAAAGGATTTCACAAACAACACCCATTTCATTACCATTAGCAGCTTCATTTTTAATTTTTAAAATATTACAAGTTTATAGATAATGAAAAACATGTTTTCCAAATACCAACACTTCTAGTTCATTACCCAACATCGTACACCACCCACAATATGTCTACGGAGCCTCTAAGTACAACAGAAGAGTAGTATCGAAGTGCCGACAATAAGGCCCCGGCTATACCTCAAAACACAAAGTACAACATCAAGTGACATCAGGCCCGGAATAGAGTATGGCTCACCAAAACCTGCTGAATAGGGAGTAACTGCTAGCAAGGACCAAGCTTCCCGCTGATGAACCACCTGCATCCATTGAAGATTCAGCGCCCCCAACAAAAGGGACGTTAGTACATATGGAATAGTACTAGTATGTAAAGCTAAATGTCCTCTTTTGAAATAGAATGTCAATATAAGAAAGGGACAACCATGGAAACAACAAGCAACGATCAATGATATCCAAATGACAAGTTAAAACATAATAATTATCAAAATACGAAGATAATACTATGAAGAAGATAATCAAAATATGAAGATAATATTGTTTTTGGTTGGGAGATCCTTAGCACCGATATACCACCGTAAATCTAACACGGAGTCTGATCAAGGTCCCATCGGCTAGGCCATCTCATCTGAAGACATCCAATCTACACAAAGTGGCCCTACCGTCTCACCCCAATGTGTGCGGGTGGAGGTGTAATCACAATACTACAATCTCTACACAAAGCGGCCCTGCCGCCTCACCCCAATGTGTGCTGGTGGAGGTGTAATCACAATACCACAATCTCTACACAAAGCGGCCCTGCCGCCTCACCCCAATGTGTACAGGTGGAGGTGTAATCAGAAACACAATCTCTACACAAAGCGGCCCTGCCGCCTCACCCCAGTGCGTACGGGTGGAGGTGTAATCACAAACACAATCTCTACACAAAGCGACCCTGCCGCCTCACCCCAATATGTGCGGGTGGAGGTGTAACCACAAACACAATCGCCACCATGTGTGCGGCATGGCGTTCAATCACGACCCGAACGGCTAATCCGTCTCACCATAATGCTGTGTGGATCGACATCTCCCTCTGCTAGCAATCATTTCATCCAATTTAGGGGAATATTCTCATCACATCAATCTCATCCCAAATAAGGGGAATAAGCACAATGCACTCCTACACCGGCCTGTGTAGTTTCGGGGTTAGGTAATTTCAACCTACCCTTCCTCGGTGACTAATGATACTCCGAAAAACATTTTTGTTTTGCATACAAAGGAAACAAAAATACAAATGCATACACCTCATAACCCTTCAAACCATTTATAGCCTCATTGGTACTTTCAACCACTTACAACATCATTATTCCATTGGCTCTCTTGGACATACATATGATTCTTCTTCCATGGCACAATGGCCGTATTTCATATTCCACACTTTCATCTCTTTACTTTCAGGGATCATCATCATAAACATCAACATACAGAATATTCCGGAAATCACAACTTTAATTTCATTAGAAATGAAGACTTTACACACAATGGATTTCTTTCCAAGAAATGGAGTAAAATAATTGGCAATCGAAGCACGAGTTAAAATCATAAACGAGTAACATCGAAAGGGCAATACACAATTTCAACTCATGAATATGTAATAACTAAAAACACATTGGAAATACTTACAAAGCATAGCATAGGTTAAAACTACCACATTGGAGCATGACTTGAGGACATAAGCTTTTAGGCAAATCTATTTCCGAAGTCAATTTGTAATAGTTGAATCAAGGCTCATTTCATAACCTTTCTCACATCATTTCATTTCATTGGCACCATTAGCCACAAGTATAATTTTCATTCTTGGCACGGTGGCGACATTTTATATCTCCAGCTCACTTATTTCACTTTCAAGCATCTTTATAGATTATCAACAACAAGGCATTTTAAATCAAGACTTAGGTACACATATGAGCAATTAAGAGTCTTAAGCACATCGCATTTTTCTCACATAATTCTGCATCATAACTTCCATTTGAAACACGACTCAAAGCCATAACGATTTAATACACACATCATTCTTGAAAACATTCCCGAAGGATAACATAATGTGATAGGAGCATTCAGAACACATTTTGAATACTTAACTTTCGACACTTTGTTTACTCAGGATAATCTAATTTATTAGGAACAACTCGGAACACGAGCATTAGGAACTTGAGCCAACCATACTTGGAACTTATGGAAACATCATGTAATTCAATTCTAAGAGAGTAGTTTAGCCAACATACCTTGCTTGAGCTTTTCTTAGATTACTACACATCCCAATACTCTTAGCAAATTCCATCTATAGGAAGACAGCGAAAATAGGATAATAATTAGAAGGATTCTCATGCTATAAGTCTCTTGGGAATTTTGTCAAACCCCTGCTACGCAAAATCATCTACAAAGCTGTACAATGATAATACCTTCCTCCCTTAACCAATTTCAACAAGAAACCACCCAAAAGTGTTCAACAACCCACATACTACCTCCTAATGTCACATGCATGGCCTATCTTCAACCCCACAACATATATAGATCCATAACTTCTTGCATAAAGTTTAGGAGAGTGACTTACCCGGATATATGATGGTTTAGGGAGTGGCTTCTATGATTCTTGAAGATTTTGGCCAAGATTGGATGAATAAAATTGCTAGGTCTTCTTCCTCTCTCTCTAAGACACTCTCACTTCTCTCTAAAAATATCATATTTTTTCTTGTAAAATGACCCCCTAAGGCCTTATATCAAAATATGGTCGGATAAGAAAATTTCCAACAAATGACCCCCGAAGTCAATTATGTGGTAGCAGAATCGATACGTGGCCAGTAGAATAGATATGTGGGCAACATAATCGATTATGTGGCTAGTAGAATAGATGTGGCCAGCATAATATTTATGCGGCCAGCAGAATGACTATGCGGCCAACAGAATGGTTATGCAGTCAGCAGAATAATTTTGCGGCCAGCAGAATAGTTTTCAAAATTTTCCCATCTTTCTATTCCACTCCGTGATGGATCTACGGTCCGCGGAGTGATTCTGCTGTCGCATAATTGACCGCATAAATGCCATTTTCTGCAACAATTTCCCTCTAACTCCCTAATGCATTGTACAACCCAAAACGTTCATACCGTGGCTTGTTTTCTACAATCCTCAAACCCATTAGCCTACCTCGGCACCACGAAACCTTAAATTTCTTGGCGAAATTTTACGGAGCTTTACATCCTCCGCCGCTTAGGATCATTCGTCCTCAAATGAGGAGTAGATTCCTTCCCAAACACCTAACATAACATATATCTTCTTTTCACACATCTTAAGCCCCAAAATTTTGGCTAACTCCCAAATTTTTCAAAAATTTTGGAAGTTTCCCCGTTATTTGGGCCTATCCACCTACCAGAGAATCACCAAAACCACTCCTAACAACACATATACAACTCAACAAAGGCTCACAATATATCTATAACACAAATCTCAACATCACCGGCATTACATTAACAAAAGTGGCATCTGGACATGAACTATACATATTTGAATCATAACACATAGAAAGTACCTTTAGAGTCACAACCATTTGCTATACAAACAAGTGAAAATACTTTCTTTCCATATTGCACTCGGCCTTCGAGTTGCCCTCCTCGACTCACGAACTTCACCATAGCACTTGACGGAGGCAATCTCTTTGTTCCTCAACTTTCAAACTTGTCTAATCAAGGATGAAAATTAGGTACCTCTCATAAGCCAATTATCCATTGACTTCACCTTCAATAGCTTCCACTGGAATGACTGACAAATGATTTCCAACTACCTTCTTAGACATAGACACATGAAACACTGGGTACATGAAGGACAATGATAGGGAAACATCATACTCATAGTTTGTCCTATTTCCTTCAAGATTCCATAAGGTCTAATGTGAACTACACCTACTTTACCTTCATAGCAATTCACATAATATCTTCATGGAGAAAATCTTGAGAATAACCCGTTAACTTTCTTCAACTCTAAATCTCTACTGCGAACACCCAAATTAAACCTTTGGAAACCTTCGTCAATTATTCTAAGATGTGTTAGCATGAATATGACCATAAAGTTTCCTACCCAATATGTTTGATCATTGAGTGATGCTTCTTCTTTGACATGTTTTAACCTTCGACCCCCATAGATTTAATGCAAAGAGAAACACCGGGTTTTCAAAATACATGATGTTGCCTTATGCTCTTAACATTAACTGACATAAGGAATCTATGCCACAAGCCCATGAGGTTGAAAAAGAAGTTGAACACTTGTGAGATTATTATCATTCCGACAACTTAACCCTTCTCGATAGTTGATCCTATATGAGAGGACTAAAGATACGACGAACTTTTCTTTCAAATCAATATGCTCATGATATGTGTCAGAATATGAAACATCCACCTGAAGTGGAGAGGAAAAGGTTGCGATAAGGCTACTTAACTTTCAATCACACACGAGTGAAACCATGTAGCTAGGAGATCTTAATATTGGGATGAAATCATGTATTAGTTAGAGAGAATGAACACTTTGCTATGAGCTAGACATGTTTCTACCATAATAACTCTCAAGCTACAATACTAGGCCACTTCATGGGCAACTGCAATACTAGGAACAAAGTGAGCTACTCACTGCAGAATGATCTAAGTGGATATGAAAGTCATACTGAGATGGGCAAACAAAATATTTTCCTGTGACGAACTTGTGAAAATTTCAAATATCCCAGAAACTTTATGCGGACAAGTGACCCCTTTCAATTGACATGTACACATATGATAGGTGCTGAGATATGCTATCATGTTACTAGATAGTGAAAAGGTTTCATGATAATATTCACAAAAGGAGTAAAGTGACTGTTCAAACCATAGGAGCCACATAAACCAGAGAGAGAAAGAGTGGCTCAAGAAGGATATCAACACTAGGCTGCTTTACATTGGATTTGATACCATATAGGTAAACTTTATGACGGTACATGCATAAGCACAAGTGAGTAGATGTTATCCGGTTGAATCAAAAAGTTATGTAAGAAATTCATTAGATATATTCCCTTGTTGAGAATTTAGGGAATCAAGTTGGAAGTATTAGCCTAGGGTTATAACTCAATTCAAGGAAATAATTATAAAGCTCAATTCCACAAAAGGTTGTAAATAAGGGAATTTGTGATAAAGTGGCTTCATGAATAATGTGTCCCATTCAAAGAGTAGGTACATGCAATGTTTTGTGATTCAACGACTTGTTAAGACCATGTTTATGAAGGCTCTTCGATATGGGTGTACATATACAACAAGGAAAAAATTATGCGGTGTTCATAATGATATATCAAGGAGTGACTTACTTGGCGATTTTAGATTAACAAGGCAGTACCTTAATTGATGCCCCTCGAGTCCACATCAATAACATACATTGGTACCATAGTGACATACCCCTGAATCATATCTCCTACACTTCTTGCAACGAGGATGAGGTCCACTAAACTGACTCGCCCCACTGACCTGATATTTACCCTCTTTGCATACATCATAAGCATTCCCCCTATCCTTCCTTCAAGCCTTTATGGTGGAAGTAACAATTTCTGTACCGGTTTTCTGTGTGGGCCTTTGGAATTTCCCAAGCCTGCCGCCCCTAACACGCTCTTGAGCATACTCACGACACAATGCCATATGTTCCTGCCCGCACATCAGGCAGACCAGGATAGTTGTACCTAACCTAGGGCATTTTTTCTTCTTGTGCCCCCTCTTCCCATAGCCATAACATATTTCAAGAGTCATCCAACATAAACCCAAGTGGTGCATCTTACAAATCAATCAATCTGGCTTATTGGGGACAATCCACTTTCGTTTCTTAGGTGTCGTCACTACAAGATCTGGTGGTGCGGTGACATTAATAGGAACAAGGACATTTTCCCCAACAACTAGTTTTTTCAATCCCTCCTCGCTGCCTCGAACTCGTAGGCTACTCATCTGGAAAATGAGACATGATGAGGAAATTAGCTTCCTATCTTGAGCTCTATCGCACGATCTGGAGTACCAAAGAAAGGTAACATTCCTAAATGCCCAAGTAGCCTCCTAATTATAGATGTGGTCGACAACACACCGATAAGAAGGACTCTACTAGACATGGCTTCGAGAGATCCTAGGACACTTTAAAACCTTAGGCTCTGATACCAAGTTTGTCATGCCCCGACCTCGGGGAGCGCGACTAGCGCTCAACCAAGATAACCCGGTCAAGCAAGCCTGCTAGATACTTTCTACCCAAACTTGCCCATGAATAGAGTGGAGATGTACTCCATTAATTAAACATTAAAAGGATTTCGTAAACAACACCCATTTCATTACCATTAGCAGCTTCATTTATAATTTCCAAAATATTACAAGTTTATAGATATAACAAAAAACATGTTTGCCGACTACCAACACTTTTAGTTCATTACCCAACATCGTACACCACCCACAACATGTCTACGGAGCCTCTATGTACAATAGAAGAGTCGTATGGAAGTGCCGGCAACAAGGTCCCGGCTATACCTCAAAATACAAAGTACAACATCAAGTGACATCATGCTCGGAATAGAGTAGGGCTCACGAAAACCTGCTGAATAGGGAGTAATTGCTAGCGAGGACCAAAGTTACCTGTTGATGAACCACCTGCATCTATTGAAGATGCAGCGCCCCGGCAAAAGGGATGTTAGTATATATGGAATAGTACTAGTATGTAAAGCTAAATGTCCTCTTTCGAAATAGAATACCAATATAAGAAAGGGACAACCGTGGAAACAACAAGCAACGATCAATGATATCTAAATGCCAAGAAAAAACATAATACTTTTCTAAATACGAAGAAAATACTGTGAAGCAGATAATAAAAATATGAAGATAATATTATTTTGGTTGGGAGATCCTTAGCACCGATATACCACCGTGAAATTAGCATAAATTCCGATCACGTACCGATCGGCTAGGCCGTCTCATATAAAGATATCCAATCTACACAAATTGGACCCGCCGCCACACCCCAATGTGTGCGGGTGGAGGTGTAATCACAATACTACAATCTCTCTACAAAGCGGAAATGCGGCCTCACCCCAATATGTACGGGTAGAGGTGTAACCATAATACCACAATCTCTACACAAAGCGACCCTGCCGCCTCACCTTAATGTGTGCGGATAAAGGTGTAATCACAAACACAATCTTTACACAAAGCGGCCCTGCCGCCTCACCCCAATGTGTACGGATAGAGGTGTAATCACAAACACAATCACCACCATTTGTGCGACATGGCGTCCGATCACGACCTGATAAGCTAGTCTATCTCACCATAATGCCGTGTGGATCGACATCACCCTCTGCTAGCAATCATCTCATCCCAATTTAGGGGAATATTCTCATCACATCAATCTAATCCCAAATAAGGGGAATAATTACAATGCACTAGTATACCGGAACGTGTAGTTCCGGGGTTAGGTTATTTTAACCTACACTTCCTCGGTGACTAACGATACTCCCAAAAATATTTTTGCTTTGCATACAAAGGAAATAAAAATACAAATACATACACCTCATAACCCTTCACACCATCTATAGCCTCATTGGTACTTTCAACCACTTACAACATCAATATTTCATTTGCTCTCTTGGCCATATATATGATTCTTCTTTTATGGTATAATGGCCGTATTTCATTTTCCACACTTTTATTTCTTTACTTTCAAGGATCATCATCATAAACATCAACATATAGAATATTCTGGAACTTTAAGTTCATTTGAAATGAAGACTTTAAGCACATTGGATTTCTTTCCAAGAAATGGAGTAAAATGATTGGCAATCGAAGCACGAGTTAAAATCATAAACGAGTAACACACCATTTGTTCTTGAAATACTTTTTCTTCGAAAGGGAAATACACAATTTCAACTCATGAATATGTGTTTACCCTAAAATCAGAGTAACAATTAAACTTGTTTGTGGTTTTAAAGATATGTGATTTAATCCAATACTTACTGATAAACAAGGAATCAAATGTGTAAATTAAAGAGTAAGGCAAGTCAAACAGGTATGTATGCAAGTCTCGACCTCGAGCTATGGCAACCTCGAGGTAGTGAATAAGAACAATAAAATAATAACAATGAGATTCAGATGAGCAGTGTATAGGGTCAAATTTGACCTTCAGTATCTCTACGCCAGTAGGTACGCCCAATGAGTGTACGCCGACTAAACGTAGCGGGTACGACTCGGCCGTGAGGACCAAAGCGACGTCGTTTAGAACTCAGCGTCTACACTAGAGAGACGTTACCTATCTCTGTAACTTTTTGATTCGTTCGAGGAAGGTCTCCTATTATATAAAGGGGACCTCCACATTGTAAAGGAAGCAGCTGATCTAATACAACTCTCTCCTTTTCTGTCTTTCTCTCTCTATATCTCTACTTCTGACGAAAATATCTTATGAACTTACATTATCATCTTTGCAACACTAGATCTACAACAATATTATCATCTTTGCATCTCTAGGTTTATTATATTTGATTACGATTTACCCCTTCTCTATTTTTTGATTGTTTTATCGCTTACAAAGTACATCGTTAACTTTTGAGCCAAACAATTTGGCGCCGTCTGTGGGGATTTCGAGAATCAAAACCATAGTATCCGCCTAGAGATCAACCAACCACCACTCTCTACACCACTCAAAAACAGGAAATGGCCGAAAACAACACAAGATCGAAAGCCATATTGGGTGTCACTACCAATCTCCTAGGCCCTCTCAACGAGGCCTGTGACGATGGCATCCTGAATGAAACCCCAAGCATCACACCAGGTGCGGAGATCTCACCTTCCCCATCCGAAGGTCTGACGATCTTACACAAAGGAGCTTCCACATCTACAGCCACGGAAGCACCCTCAGCGGTCAAAGAGCTACTGAAAAGATGGATAACAAGTGCTCTAAGTGGCTTGGTTGAAAGGCCACCGCAAAATAACGTCGGATGTACACCAACGGTAGGTACCATTGCGGCAGTGGGTGAACCAGAAATTACACTGGTAAATAACAGACCCATCGAGACACAATCCAACGATGGCACGCTAACAGCCATCTTAAAGAAGATGGAAGAAATAGAAAATGAAAATGAGGCGCTCCGCGGTCATATGAAGGAACATCAGGAGAGGGTCGACAAGATTCCCGGTGCTCCCAAGTTGCTACCAAAACGCGACGTAGGAAGGTTCGTTGAACAACCATACACCGAAGAAGATGCTCCTCACTCCACCCCAAAAACCTTCAAAATGCCACCATACTTGAGGGTATATGACGGAACCACCGATCCCGAGGATCATCTGATCCACTACGTCACTGCTGTGAAAGGCAACGACCTATCAAAAGAACAGGTACCGTCGGTACTACTGAAGAAGTTTGGCGAGACGTTGACAGGAGGGGCCTTAACATGGTACTCTCAGCTACCGGCTAAAGCAATATCAACGTTCGAGGAAATGGCAGATAAATTCATCACAGCCCATGCAGGCGCGAAGAAAGCAGAAGCCAGGGTCAACGACATCTTCGCCATCAGGCAAAACGCAGGAGAGGGACTCAGGGACTTCCTGGCAAGGTTTAACAGGGTAAGGATGAGCCTACCAAACGTATCGGAAGGTATGGCAGTCGCCGCTTTCCAGAACGGGCTAAGCAGAAATGGTTCGAGGGCAACCAAGAAACTGCTGAGCCGCCTCATGAAATATCCCCCTACCACATGGGAAGAAATCCACAACGCTTATTGCGCCGAGGTACGAGCGGACGAGGATGATCTAAATGGGCCGACCCAACGGTTAACAGCGATACACTCGGAAACAAGGAGAGATCGACGAAACGAAGGACGACGAGAACAACTCCCTCGTTCCAACAGAGATCGACACCAGCCGTACACCAGATCCTCCCATCCGCCACCAAGGCATACAGACGCACTACAGCAACACGTCGCCCCACTGCGAAACGAAAGAGGTACGCCCCCTTTATTAACCGCCCATAACTTTTGTGTGTCTCCTTCAGAGATAGTGTACGCACTGGAGAAGCTAGGCACCAAGGTGCACTGGCCGCAAAAGATGAAATCAGACCCTGCCACAAGGAAATCAAACGCCTTGTGTGAGTTCCATCAGGAACGAGGACACAAAACCGAAGACTGCATCGGCCTACGGCAAGAAGTGGTCAGGATGCTGAACCAGGGATACCTAAGGGAGCTACTCAGTGACAAAGGAAAAATAAACTTTGCACGCGGACGGGAACAGTCCCACGGACCGCCAAAGCCGCCTTCCCCAGCGCGCACGATAAACATGATCGTCGGAGGCGGCGACGAGGCAGCGATCAATCACGTCAAACTCGCCACCACACACAGACTAAAGCGGACCATCGCCCATGAACGGTATGAGGACTTCGAAGATAGTATCACCTTCGATAAGTCTGATGCCGACGGTTTGTCTTTCCCTCATTATGATGCTTTAGTTATCACTTTACGTATCGCTAATACAGATGTTAAAAGAGTCATGATCGATGACGGAAGCGGCGCCTGTATTATCCACCCAAGGGTCCTCATACAAATGGGACTGGAGGATAAGGTAATACCGCGCTGCATAACACTAACCGGTTTTAACAATGCAGTGGAACGGACGTCCGGAGAAATAGCACTGCCCGTCTTAGCAGGAGGAGTCACGCTGGAAACAACTTTCCACGTGATGAACCAAGAAACGGCGTACAACGTCATCATAGGACGCCCATGGATACACGCCATGCGAGCGGTCCCTTCAAGCCACTACCAAGTGATCAAATTTCCTACCCCATGGGGAGTATTCAGCATTCGAGGCGAGCCACGCACCGCACAAGAATGCTACAAAATAGCCCAAGACTGCGCCCACACCCAACAGCTAAAGGGGGCGAGCGCGGAGGCATAGCAATTAGCCGTGTCGGGAACTAAGGTCAACCCGATAACGGACGTGATCAAAGACCCCGACATCGTGGAAGCCTGTAAAGCAACGGTCGAAGACCTCGACCCAGTCCAATTGGACAAAATCGATCCTACGAAGAAAGCCTATATCGGGCAAAGTCTCGCCAACCCAAGTAAGTATTGTGAATTCTTAACTAACCATGCAGATTTGTTCGCCTTTTCCCATTCAGATATGCCGGGAATCCCGCGAGACATCGCCACCCACAAGCTGAATGTCGATCCATTACATCCGCCCGTGCGACAAATGAGGAGAAAATTCAATGCCGCTATCAATGAAGCGATCGGTAAAGAAGTAGACGAGCTACTGGCCAACGACTCCATCAGGGAATCAAAGTACCCCGAGTGGGTCGCCAACGTTGTCATGGTAAAAAAGAAGAACGAGAAGTGGAGAATGTGCGTAGATTTCACCGATCTGAACAAGGCATGCCCAAAAGATTCATTCCCACTACCCTACATCGACCAACTGATCGACGCCACTGCAGGACATGAACTACTGAGCTTCCTAGACGCCTACTCCGGCTACAATCAAATTATGATGGCCGAAGAGGACCAAGAGAAGACAACTTTCATCACCCACCAAGGGACTTACTGCTACAAAGTAATGCCCTTCGGGCTCAAAAATGCGGGGGCTACATACCAGAGACTAGTAACCAAAATGTTCAAAGAGCAGCTCGGTAAGACTATGGAAGTCTATATCGACGACATGCTGGTAAAGTCGACAAGAAAAGAGGACCACCTCGACCATCTGAAAGAAGCCTTCGAAATATTGAGAAAATACGGGATGAAACTGAACCCCGAGAAATGCGCCTTCGGCGTGGCATCAGGAAAATTCTTAGGGTTTCTCGTATCACAACGAGGTATCGAAGTCAATCCAGATCAAATCAAGGCGATAGACGCAATACCAGAGATACTGAACAGCAAAAAGCAGGTGCAAAAACTGACCGGGCGAATAGCCGCCTTGTCTAGGTTCATCTCACGGTCCTCCGACAGATGCCACAAGTTTTTCAGTGTGCTACGAAAGGAAAATGGGTTACAATGGAACGAGGAATGCATAGAGGCCCTAAAGAAATTAAAGGCGTACCTGTCTTCACCGCCACTGCTAGCCAAAGCAGACCCAGGTGAACCACTGCTGGTGTATTTGGCCGTGTCCGAGGTTGCCGTCAGCGCAGTCCTAGTCCGCGAAAGTGAAGGTACACAATCTCCTATTTACTATATTAGCAAAACCTTAGTGGACGCCAAAACACGGTATCCACATCTTGAAAAATTAGCTTTGGCATTGGTCGTAGCTTCACGGAAGCTCCGACCCTATTTCCAATGCCACCCCATAAAGGTAGTGACGACCTTCCCCTTGAGAAGTATCCTACACAAGCCTGAGTTATCAGGCAGACTCGCCAGATGGGCCATAGAGCTCAGTGAGCACGATATCTCATATCATCCAAGAAACGCCATCAAGTCGCAAGTACTTGCCGACTTCATAGCCGACTTTAGCGCAGAGATACTACCAGAGGCGGAATTAGAGGCACGCCGTGCCCCCTCCAACGCCGACCTATGGACTCTTTACACTGATGGCGCCGCTAACGCCTCGGGATCGGGACTGGGACTCGTTCTCGAGGTCCCCACGGGCGAAACAATTCGCCAGTCCATACGATGCCCCGAGATGACTAACAACGAAGCCGAGTACGAGGCTGTTATTGCAGGTTTGAAACTAGCCATCAAGTATGGAGCTCGACGACTCGTTCTATATTGCGACTCTCAGCTCGTGGTGAACCAGGTCACTGGGACTTACCAAATCAAGGAGCAGAGGTTGCAAAAATACCAGTCAGAAGTCCACAGGCTAATGACCAAGTTCGACGAGTGCCGCTTCGAACAAGTTCCGAGAGCACAGAACGTAGAGGCAGACGGCTTAGCAAAATTAGCCGCAGCCACTAAAAACTTCAACAAAGAAAGCGTGGTCACCCTCCTCCATTCAGCCATAGATCACACTGAGGTACTCTCTTTAAATTTGACTTGGGACTGGCGCAACCAATTTGTATCCTACCTGCAGGATGGAACACTTCCACTCGACAAAAAAGAAGCCAAGAAGCTCCGCGTACAGGCCGCCCGTTATTGCCTAATAAACCGCGAGCTCTATAAAAGGACGTTTGGCGGACCCCTAGCCAAGTGTCTAGGGCCGCAACAAACGCGACCAGTGCTCGAAGAGGTACATGAAGGACATTGTGGTGCCCATACAGGCAACCGCGCCCTCGTGCGCTGCCTGATACGGGTCGGCTATTATTGGCCCACCATGAAGAAAGACGCAGCGGAATATGTCCGCCGATGCAAACAATGCCAAAAGTATGCCCCCATGATACACCAACCAGGAGAACCACTCCACTCTGTCACTTCCCCATGGCCCTTCATCAAATGGGGAATGGACATAGTCGGTCCCCTACCAGCAGGGCGAGGGAAGGTACGATTTCTATTAGTTTTAACTGACTATTTTTCTAAGTGGGTGGAAGCAGGAGCGTACGCCCAAATACGCGAACAGGAAGTGATCGCCTTCATTTGGAAAAATATTATATGCCGCTTCGGCATCCCCAAAGAAATCAGTTGTGACAACGGACGACAGTTCATCGGCCAAAAAACGACCGAATTCCTCAAGAAATGGCGCATCAAGATGATACTTTCCACGCCATATCACCCTGCCGCCAACGGCCAAGCGGAATCCTCCAACAAAACAATATTAAACATACTAAAGAAGAAAATCGAGGACGCTAAAGGGCTATGGCCCGAGCTGCCACCCGAAGTGTTATGGGCACACAAGACCACACCCAAATCTAGCACGGGGGAAACACCGTACTCGCTAGTCTACGGAACCGATGCGGTCATACCCGTCGAAGTCGGCGAACCAAGCCTAAGATATTCGCACACCAGTGGAACAGAAAACGACACAAATAGGCTCCAAGACCTCGACGAGGCTGAGGAAAGAAGAGAAATGGCCCATATCAGAATGGTAGCCCAAAAGCAACAAGTCGAAAGATACTACAACAAGAGGGCCAAAATAAGACCACTCAAAGTGGGAGACTATGTCCTTAAAGCCAAGACATTGGCATCCAAAGACCCGAGTGAAGGGAAGCTGGGCACCAACTGGGAAGGACCATACAAAATCACAGCAGCAGCCAGCAAAGGCGCATTCCAGTTGGAAACAATGGAAGGGAAAACGCTCCAAAACAACTGGAATGTTACTCACCTCAAGTATTTCCACTTCTGAAAGGCGTCTCCCGAGTCGTACTCTTTTTCCCTTACCCTTTTTTTGTCCCAATTGGGTTTTCTCGGGGAGGTTTTTAACGAGGCGACAGAGGGGACACCTGGAGATATTTGAGAAACAAGTTTATCATATCAACCTCTCCCTACGACCTCCAGGCCGACATGATAAAGGGACTGGACTAGCTTGATCTCCAATGTATGAAAGGCTACGGCCATCTCCAATGTATGAAAGGCTACGGCCATTTACACCTCCAATATATGAAAGGCTACGGCCATTTACATCTCCAATGTATGAAAGGCTACGGCCATTTACATCTCCAATGTATGAAAGGCTACGGCCATTTACATCTCCAATATATGAAAGGCTACGGCCATTTACATTCCAATGTATGAATAAGGCTACGGCCATTTACACCAATGTATGAATCGCTAAGGTGAGTAAACGACTCGACGACAGTCGAAGTGACAATGCTAAGGCCATCGCCGCCAACAGTCGACGTAGATTCGACTAAGGTGAGTAAACGACTCGACGACAGTCGAAGTCGCCCACATGGCTAAGGCCATCAATTATATTATGGCTAAGGCCATCGCCGCCAACAGTCGACGTAGATTCGACTAAGGTGAGTAAACGACTCGACGACAGTCGAAGTCGCCCACATGGCTAAGGCCATCAATTATATTATGGCTAAGGCTATCGCCGCCAACAGTCGACGTAGATTCGACTAAGGTGAGTAAACGACTCGACGACAGTCGAAGTTGCCCACATGGCTAAGGCCATCAATTATATTATGGCTAAGGCCATCGCCGCCAACAGTCGACGTAAATTCGACTAAGGTGAGTAAACGACCCGACGACAGTCGAAGTCGCCCGCATGGCTAAGGCCATCAATTATGTTATGGCTAAGGCCATCGCCGCCAACAGTCGACGTAGATTCGACTAAGGTGAGTAAACGACTCGACGACAGTCGAAGTCGCCCGCATGGCTAAGGCCATCAATTACGTTATGACTAAGGCCATCGCCGCCAACAGTCGACCTAGATCCGACTAAGGTGAGTAAACGACTCGACGATAGACGAAGTTACGCACACGGCTAAAACCATCAACAAAGCTAAGGCCGAAAATAAAAGATACAGAGAAAAAAAAAACAGCAAAAGTATAACTTCCATTATCATCCAAAAATGCATGTACAAAAAAGGACCCATTTACATTTCCAAGTACAGCAAAATAATATTAAAAGAAGCCCTAAGGGGCCTCGCCATCCCGATCAACGCCTTCCGACGGATCGCCATCTCGTCCGCCGCCGTCCTCTGCCTGATAGGCCGCAGAGATCCAAGAGCCCGATTCTAGTCGGTTGACATCTTCGGAGTTGTAGCCCGCCCGATCTGGGGAATCGGAACTATACCCACAAGCTTCACGAGCGACACGGACTATGCGCCGTTGCTCTTGAACCTCTGCCTCGGTTGCTCGACCCGCAGCTAAGAACTCCTCGAAGACGACCAATCTGGCCTCGGCGTATACCCACATATCATGCGCCTCACGATGCGCATCCCCATCGGGCCTTGACGCAGCAGTCCGCTTGAGGACTTCAATCTCAGCCGCCTTGGCACCAAGTTCGGAGGTCAGAGCGGCAACCTTAACCCGCAAATCAGCAGCTTCCGTCGCTACCCCCCGGCCCACCTCCAACTCTTCTTCTTTAGACTGGAGAAGAGTCTCCAGCTCAATATTCCGGGCCAGGGCAGCTATCAGCTGCTCATCAATCTGCTCTAACTCGGCCACCCTCCTTCTCAGCTGGGCCTCCGACTCCTCCAAACCCTCGCGAAAAACCCGAAATTCCGGGTCTTGCTTGAGTAGGTCCGCCAGCGCTTGATGCTTGACTCGGCACCGCCGATACTTCTTCACCACCTTGTTGAAGGTGGCCGCCTTCCTTTGCGCTCGCCGCCCCCTCTCTATCTCCAGAATGAGAGTCTAAAAAATAAAGAGAAAAAAGATGGAAGAGCAAGTCAGCATGTATCAAAATTTATTTTACGATACATGAAGAGAATCGAAAAGTACCTGTAAGGCCGCACCGGAAACCCTCCGAGATAGTTCCCCGTTGCTAACCCCTTGTAACGTTTCACGCTCAGCGGCCGCACAAAGTAGGGTAATATCCGCTGCGGCCTGCTCGCTGTGTTGCAACAGGTTATACCCCCCCGGGATCAGAATTCGACGGTTGGATCTACCTACCGTCATCCCAACACGGGCCGGACCCCGCGTTGACGCTTCTGCATCTGCCTGGGCGACCTCAGGGCCCATCCTCTCGGCACCACCATCCGCCTCTCCGACGGCAGCCGACGAGCCGACTTCCGGAATGCGTGTTGGCCTGGCGTCAGGAACAGCCCCCCTTTGGAGAGCCAACCTCCCAGAACGGATGGCATCCGCCATAAGAACAGGCCGTGACTCCCGACGAGCCTCACTCGCCCCCTCATCTACCGTGGCTACCCCCTTGCCGGTTATCAACCGACGTCTCTTTCTTTCCGGCGTCTCCCCACTGTTGGAGGACCCCTCCACAGCCCGAGGGGACGACATCGAAGGAGTCGCTCCCCTCGCGGACGTCGCCACAGGCAGCGGTTGAGGAACCTCCGTGGCGTCATCACTGGGCGAACCGCAGGGTATGAACCCACCTTCAGAATCGGCCCCCGCCCCAGGTAAGGTGACGACTCTCTTTTTCTTCTTCTTAGAGGCGCTCCGACCTGCCAAAAATGAACAAGTCAGGTAACGAATACGTAAGGAATCCCCAAACAGTAGCCAAAAAAAAATATTTTTTACCTGACGGGCCGTACTGTCGGAGAAAGGCAGCCCAGGTGCGGCACTCCTCCGCATAGGGTATTATTCTTCCCACCCACGGTTTAATGTCATCAACGAGCTGGGGTGGAGAGGCCCTCGCTGCGAATAAAAAAGAGAGGAAAGAAAAACAAAGGTCACAATGGCCGTATAGTCAAAAGCGCAAGCGGCACTAAAATTTACAAATAGAAACACTCACGTTCGGGATTCCATTTTTCCGGGAAACCCTCGGGATTCGACACCAGGTGCTTCGTCCTGATGTAGAAATATTTACGCCAAAAACGGCGGTTGGGCTTGTCATCGGCTTGAACAACCAAGCCCTTTGCGCCACGACCTTTCAACTGCAGCATGGTACCCCTCAGGTAGCCAGCGCTGAACAACTGCAAGAGGTGATGGACTGAGACGCTGCACCCAGCCCTGGCCGCATAGGTGGTCATGATACGGCACACCTTCAAAGTATAAGGAGTGAGCTGGGCCGGGCACACATTGTAAAAACGGCAAAGCTCCTCCACCAGAGTATAGACTGGAAGGTCGTAACCGATCAAGAACGGGTACTCGTAGAAGGCACAATATCCAGGTCGGTGCACATTGGCATAATCCGTTCCGGCCGAAACCATGTCCACATGGTCCGGAATACGGTGCGTCTCTTGCAACTCGTCTAAATGGGATTGAAGCAAAACGCTGTGCTCCCAGGGAAGATCAGGGCTTTTAGTCGGAAAATCCCTGCGAACGTGCATCTCCTTCGGAAGGACGTTGTCTACGCTGAGAGGAACAAGGGCCTTCTCCGCCTTTTCCCCTTCACCACCAGAAGATGGCGGAACCCTAGACGGGACATTATCCTTGGCCTTTTTATTATTTTTTCCGCGTTTTGCCATGATAATACTACTTGAGAAACGAAGCACTGACAAAAGGAAGTGTGATTTCAACAGATGTGGGAAAGTCCTTCACGAAATAACAGTTACAGGATAGAAAGGCAAAAGGATGTATCAGAAAACACTTTTCAGAGGCTTGAAAGTGGGATCAGATCAAACCCTTCTCATACTTATAAGGATAAAATGCACAGAAATCGAAGAGTCATGATTCAAAACGTGCGCCGGAAACCAAAACGTCACTTCATCCTCTGAACCGCCTCGGGGGCAAACATAATGATGATGCATACAGGCGATTACATCATTCCAAAAAGGAAGCCACGCGTCAGCGGCTCGACAGTGTCAAATGTTTCACTTCATTCATATTGCCGCCCCCGGTCGAGGTCAAATTCTCCCAAGACGCGGTTCGCATTTCCACCCGCCGAAGACGCCCACCAAACACGTCTCCAACGAGCGGAGGGACTAACTGTATAGGGTCAAATTTGACCTTCAGTATCTCTACGCCAGTAGGTACGCCCAAGGAGTGTACGCCGACTAAACGTAGCGGGTACGATTCGGCCGTGAGGACCAAAGCTACGTCGTTTAGAACTCAGCGTCTACACTAGGGAGACGTTACCTATCTCTGTAACTTTTTGATTCGTTCGAGGAAGGTCTCCTATTATATAAAGGGGACCTCCACATTGTAAAGGAAGCAGCTGATCTAATACAACTCTCTCCTTTTCTGTCTTTCTCTCTCTATATCTCTACTTCTGACGAAAATATCTTATGAACTTACATTATCATCTTTGCAACACTAGATCTACAACAATATTATCATCTTTGCATCTCTAGGTTTATTATATTTGATTACGATTTACCCCTTCTCTATTATTTGATTGTTTTATCGCTTACAAAGTACATCGTTAACTTTTGAGCCAAACAAGCAGTAAACAAGAAAGTGATGTATGTATATTCTCTTGTCAATGATTCATGCATTACAAATGATTGGGATCCCCTTTATATAGTAGTCGAATCCTAAATAAGCCACACTTCTAATTATAGTAGGGAATCTTATTATACAGCTGTCTAACTGCCTAGTACAAATCCGTTCCGGAATTTACGCCATGATCTTAGGGTCATTGCGGGAATCTCGCTCTTTCTGTTATGAAACCATAACGGTATTATCTCGAGGTTTGTCATACTTGTCCTCGACGTTCATCGAGCACTTTGATCTTGGAGTCTCATACTCCGTCATCGGTCTCGAGCCTAGTCCATTTTGAACTTATTCTTCAAAGCGACCCCTCGAGCCTACGAAATCGGGTAGACCTGATTTCGACCATATATAGATAGTCCCCGTGTTTCTTAGAATAGAATAATAAGAAACTACTTGAGCCTCGATTTTCTGGAGTCCTTGATGATGATGTCATCTCCGTGACGTAGGCGCTCGAAGTGAACCGACGACATTAAATGCTTCACCAGTGGTGGTCGGCCACTAGTGTCGTCGAACCGTAGCTGCTTGCCTATAAATACAAGGCTCAAATTCGAATAAAAAACTTTACCTACATCTTCAAACCACCTTCAAACTTCCTTTATCTCTCCCCCTCTTCATTTCTTCTCTCATTACCTGTTACTCCCGCCCTTTTAGTGCCAAAAGATATCAAGCTCCGCCTATTTTTGCTTCCTCTAACTCAAATCAATGGCGAAAACCTCCAAAACAGTTCCTCAAAAGGAGAAATCTTCCTCCTCCTCTTCCTGGCCGGCCGGTGATAAAGCGCCGGTCCTTCACGAGATTATTCCCGGCCCCTGTGTCATAAAGAAAGACTTCAAAGTTGAAAATCCCCCCGCGATTCCTGGTCGATGCGAGCATGTATTGAGGTATATTTGCTCGATAATGGAGAAGCACCTCAAGGCCATGAAAAAGGACTGTGGCTGGGGGGACAAGGTCGTGGTACAGATCCCTGCCCCCGAGGAGAGTATCACTACTCTCATGTGGAGGGGTTCTTAAGTGTTTACACTTACCCCTTGACGTTGGGTCCCCACGATCCAATTGTGATCGACATCTGCAAGAGGTATCAGGTCACCCTCGGCCAGATCCACCCTTCTTTCTTGTGTATAGTGATCATGCTTTGCTATTTCTCCAGCAAGGCCGAGGGGCTAGAGTTCACCCTCAATCACCTCATACGATTGTATCGGCCTTAGCTTTTCCGAGGGTTGATCAAGCTCCAACACCGATCGACCAAGGCCTTCTTTGCTAGCAATGACGAGGATAAGGACCGGGGCTGGATGAGTCGGTTCGTACGAGTGAGTACCTCTGACGTCATCTCGGAGGGGAAAATACCGTTCGTAGAGAAGTGGAACCCCGATCGTAAGTGAAGTTTTTCCCTAGTAGTTTCTTGTATTCCGTTTTCACATTGTGTGATGCCTTCACCTTTTTTGCAGCGGTTGCTTGGATGCTCCATGCGGTCGCCAACCTCGAGGACTAGGTCCGTAAAGTAGTTGCGACCTCCTCGTATGACGAGCGCCGATGACGTGACTTGGCGAGGGGCAGATGGGAAGCAAAATACCACGATAAGTTCCTCTCACAAGTTTTCAATGCTTTACCCTTTATTGGATACGTTACTTTACTCATACCTATTTTTCATTCATGTAGGCATTGGAGATGTCTCTGAAATGAGGCTTGCCCCGCCCGGGGAGGAGACCGAGTCCTCGATTCATAAAACGGGGAAAGATAATAAGATAAAAAGGGTTTCAAAGCCCGATGACCCCCAAGATGGAAGGGGTCCTACTCGAAGACGCAGGAGGAATCTTATCCATGTGGACATAGACTCAGTCCACCAGCTGAATGATGAAGAAGAAGACGAGGGCAAAGAATCGGCGCTAGTGACCCGGGCCAGGAAACCAGCCGAAGCTGTCAAGCCCTCTGAACCGGAGACCCTGTGTCGTGGTGAGGGGACTCCAAAGAAAGACGCGGGCAAAGCCCGTGAATCACCCGAGGTCGAGATTATTCCTTGACCATCAACAAACACACCAAAGGGGACAGGTTCCGAAATCCCCAGAGCTGAGCAAAGCGCCCAGAGCGATTTGCTCAAGGTCATGACAATAGGTCACTCTCCTCCTCTACCGGATTATCTTGAGGATGCAATAAGGGAAGTCTGAGATCTGCGTATGCCTGAATTAAGCGGATTCCCTGATGAAGATGATCCTTTCCGGGATTGCTTTACTGGGGTCGATCATGCCGCCGATCTCAACGATGCATCTACTCTCTTCGAAGAGGCTCAATGTCATTTCTCTCAAGTAAGTATCAATTCCTATTGTTGCAATTTCTTCTTCTCCCCTTATCCTAACTGATATCTCTTTTTCTGCATAGGCCTTTACCAGGTTTAGGGCCGACCTGAGCCAACGCGAGGCCGAGCTCAAGGAGTCCTCGGATGAAGGGAAGGCCCTGAAGCTCCTTTGCAGTCAAAAGGAGGAGGAGCTCAAGGACCTTCGGGCAGACTTTGCCAAGGCTTGTAAAAATGTGGCCGAGATAGACAAGTAGGTAACTGTCATTTTGAAAGAGTATGGTCTACTCGACCCAACTGTGGAGGCTAACACTTTAGTATCTCAGCTGCAACAAAAATCGAAGATGATCGGGCTGCTTCGAAGGGAGGTCGATCAGGTTAAGGCGGACTGCAACCGGTGGAAGGAAAATATGGACCGGCTTGCTGCGGAGAAAGAGGGTGCTCTAGCCAAACTGGCATCGGCTGAGACCCGGCTCTGGGGTGCTAAAGAGAAAATTTGGCCCAAGCCAAAAGGATCGACGAGCTCGAGGTCAAACTTGCCGAAGTCGGGGCTGAGGTTGCTGAAGCCAGGCCTGAGGTCGAGAAGACTAAGGCCACGGCTTATAAAATCGTTTTTGTGTACTTAAGGGATGTTGAGGCTGCTCAAATGGAGCTAAGGGAAGCCTCCGACCGGGAGAAATAGAGCAATGATTTGGCCAAGTGCCAATCCCGAAGGGAGACCCTCGAAGAAATCCATGCTCGAGGTTTCGACCTCACTGAAGAGATAGCTCAAGCAAAGGCGCTTGAAGCTGATGCCAAATTTCTCATCCCTACCAACGACGACGATGATGACGAAGGCAGCCAAGGCGGGCCCGACAATGAAGATGGGCCCGAAGAGGAAGCTGCTCCCAAGGGAGAGACCAGCCCTGGACATAGATAGGATTTTTCTTTCTCTTTTTGTATTTTTCTTTTTGTAAGAACTTTTGTCGGTCTTTTGTACATATCCTTTTTCAAGTATATAAAAGAACAATTTCCTTGAATGTTTTCTCAATGTTTCTTGCCTTACAAAATTCTTGTAATAATTTCATTCTTTGAACGGTGTGTTCGAGATTTTGTCTCGGATGGCTTCTTTGAAGTTTCCGTGGTCGAGTTCGAATAAGGTTTGAAAATTGGAGCCTAGACCCTTAAGGGCTTGTGCCGGATAATGGTGAGTCCCCGATCTATAATCAAGTTATTTTTTATTTGGGCTCGGGATAATCGAACCCTTGGATTTGGATCGGCTGAGAACAAGATATCGAACCCTAAGTGTATCGGCCCTTAGGCTCATTTAGATCGGGTCATTATGGCCTCTAAGAGATGGCTAGTATTTCCCCTTTTCAGCTTAAAAGACTTAGTAAAAATTTCTTTATGTATTGGCATGCATTTTTTACCCATTGAGCTTTTCGAGGGTTTAGTGTCGATCGGAACCCTTTTGTTTTTTGCCTTAGAATAAGTTTGTGTTTGAATAATTCGATACCTCTTACGGTTTCTCGAGGGCTGGTTTTATCGAAGCCCTTTAATTATCTTGCCGAGGGTAGCCTTTATTAACCGGTTTTCAGAGAATTCGAAGGCCTATTTTTATTGCTGGATTCGGACGTCTCCGGGCCGCGTTATTTCGCCGGTAGCATTTATTTCGGCCGTTGCCTTTAGTATGGTTGTAGCCTTCAGGTATTCCTTTTGGACTTATTTCCCGATAGTGTTTCGAACTTGTTCGAAATCTTAGTCCCCGAGTATGATGGCCTTGGCCCCCGATAACGTCGAGGGGTGCCTCTTTGAGGTCTTATGAATCCGAGTTTAGATAACTCGAATGTGTTGACTGTCGATGACAGTCCCTGAGTATTCGAGGTGTATTTGCATTTTGGCCTTTGAGCCATTTTTTACTGAATCACAAGTATGGAGTTCGTATAGTAGCAAATTTCTTTGAGACACAAAGTGTTATAGAAAGAATGCTTCTTTGAATAATTCATACATGCGTACATGTTTTGCCATCGGGACTCGACTATTCTATATGGACACGGTTCATCTGACTGTTTGGCCTATTACAAAGTTTTCCTATCGAGACCATTTTTGGCGTGAAGTGTTTTTCTCGAAATATAACCTCCGAGGGTGATGCCCCCAGTATTCGAGGTTGATTGAAAAGAAGCCTTGGATACTATTGAGTTATCCTTAGGTAGCACATAGTTGTTGCCTCGTTAAAAACCTCACCAGAAAAACCCATTTGGATAAAACCCGATCTAAGGAAAAAGAGTGCAATGCGTGCTTTAAAACCTAAGGTCTTCGTGTAGAAGGGTTCTCTCGACGTCTTCGATCGAACACCTGCAATAAGTTAGTTCCAAATACAAATGGAAAAAAGGGGAGAAAGTCATACCTCAGCAATAATATCGTTTAAGTAGTGATACATTCCAATTATTTGGCAATTGTTCGCCTTCCATCGTGCCATGTTTGTAAGATCCTTTTCCGATGACTCCAATGAATCGATATGGTCCTTCCCAATTCGGGCCTAGTTTCCCTTCATTCGGGTCTCAAGTATTGAGGGCGACTTTCCTTAGAACTAAGTCCCTGATCCCGAAATGGCGAAGGTTGGTTCTTCTATTATAATATCTCTCGATTCTTTGCTTCTGTGCAGCCATCCGAACAAGTGCAGCTTCTTGTTTTTCATATAATAGCTCGATGCTAGTATTCATAGCCTCGTGATTTGATTCCTCCAATGCATGTCAGAATCTGGCGCTGGGTTCCCCAACCTCGACCGGAATTAAGGCCTCGAAGCCATATACTAAAGAGAACAGGGTTGCCCCAGTGCTGGACTTTGATGTCGTTTGATATGCCCAAAGAACCTCGGGCAGAACTTCTCTTCATTTCACTTTAGCATCGTTCAACCTTTTCTTTAAGTTTTGAATGATAGTCTTGTTTGTCGATTCAACCTGTGTGTTTTCGCTCGGGTGATACGACATTGATAAGATCCTTTTATTTTGTGTGCTTCGAGGAACTCTGTTACCTTGTTGCCGACGAATTGCTTCGCGTTGTCGCATACGATTTCAGTAGGTATCCCGAATCGACACGCGATGTGGTCCCAGATAAAGCCTATAACTTCTTTTTCTCTGACCTTCTCAAAGGCCCGTGCTTCCACCCATTTAGAAAAGTAGTCAGTCATAAATAAAATGAATTTAGCTTTACTTGGGGCCGTTGGTAGAGGGCCGACGATGTCAATTCCCCATTTCATAAGAGGCCACGGGGACATGACTGAATGAAGTAGCTCTCCGGGCTGATGAATCATCGATGCAAACCTTTGACATTTATCATATATTCTAACAAACTCCCTAGTATCTTTTTCCATGCTATCCCAGTAATAGCCTGCTCTAACAATTTTGCGAATCAAAGACTCAGCGCTGGAGTGGTTTCCACAAGTGCCTTCGTGGATCTCTCGTAAAACATAATCGGTGTCCCTCAGTCCTGAACATTCCGCCAATGGTCCATCGAACGTCCTTCTGTATAACGTTCCATCTTCATCCAATGTGAACCGAGCACCCTTGGTTCGTAGGGCCCTTGACTCTTTATGGTCCGATAGGAGCTTTCTATTTTTTTAAATACTTAATATACTTATTCCTCCAATCCCAAGTCAAACTTGTAGAGTTTATATCAGCATGACCCTCCTCGCCACAAATCTCGATAATTGGACGATAGTCCTCGGGATAAATATCATCTTCTTCGACCGATGACCCCAAGTTTGCAAGTGCATCAGCCTCACAATTTTGTTCTCGAGGTACATGGTCTAGAGTCCACTCCTTAAAGCGGTGTAAGGTTACCTGTAGCTTGTCCAAATACCTTTGCATCCTATCCTCTCAAATTCCGAAGCTTTTACTTACTTGGTTCACCACAATAAAGAATCGTACTTGGCTTCAATGACTTCTGCCCCCAAGCTTTTAGCTAGCTCGAGACCTGCAATCATGGCCTCATACTCGGCCTCATTGTTATTCAACCTAGGAGTTTTGATAGATTGTCTAATGAATCGGCCCAAGGCAGCTATCTATCTGGTTAGCCTTTGTATGACTTTCACACTATCTACGACGGTGATATCCTCGATGGACTTGATCTTGTCGGGGTTGATTTTGATTCCCCGATTCGATACCTTGAAGCCGAGGAACTTTCCCGAGCCGACCCCGAAGGCACATTTTTCTGGGTTAAGCTTCATGTTGTACTTCCTAAAGATTTCGAATGTTTCCTGCAAATGAGTCAAATGGCCCTCTGCGCGCAGGGACTTAACCAACATATCGTCAATGTAAACTTCCATTGATTTGCCTATCTATTCCACGAACATTTATTTAACTAGGCATTGGTATGCAGCTCCTGCGTTTTTTAGCCCGAAGGGTATTACATTATAACAGTATGTTCCATACTTGGTGATAAACGAGGTCTTCTCCTGGTCTTCAGGGTTCATCCGAATTTGATTGTTCCCGGAATAGGCATCGAGAAAGGTAAGCATCTCGTGGCCAGCCGTGGCATCGATCATGCGATCGATGTTAGGCAGTGGAAAGAGTCTTTAGGGCATGCCTTGTTTAAATCCTTGTAATCTACGCACATTCTAAGTTTGTTCCCCTTTTTAGGGACTACTACTACATTGGCTAACCATTTGGGGGTATTTTACCTCCCGAATGGACCCTATTTTAAGAAGTTTAGTTACCTTTTCCTTTATGAGTGCATGTTTCACTTTGGACTGGGGTCGAGGCTTAAGCGGTGTATTGTTATCTCCGGTGGGATCCCTGTCATGTCTGAATGGGACCAAGCAAAACAATCCATGTTATCGATAAGAAATTGAATGAGTTTTTTCCTGAGTTCGGGGGTTAACTCCGTTCCCAATAATACCTTTCGTTCGGGTAGATGCTCGATCATATCACCTGTTCCACCTCTTCGATCGTTGACGTGGTTGCATCTGATTCTTCGGGAACAACGAAAGATCGAGGAGTAAGGAAATCCTCTTCTTCTTCTTCTTCGATTACCTGTTTCTCCGATTCGGTCGAGGCTGGGGACGGTGATTGCTATTTGGCCATCTAATTATCTTTGGTGCTCGATTTTTCTGAGGTCGAAGGTGCTGATATCGGCGTCACCTCATCGACTGCAAATATTTCCTTTGCAGCGTGTTGTTCCCTGTAAACTGTTTTCATACCATCCACTGTCGGGAATTTCATCATTTGATGAAGGGTCGACGGTACTGCCCTCATGTTGTGGATCCATGGCCTTCCGAGTGCATTATATCTCATGTCGCCTCGATGACATGGAATTTTGTATCTTGGATGGTCCCAGCCACGTTTACTGGTAGGATTATCTCCCCCTTCATTGTTTCACTTGCCATGTTGAAGCAGTTTAGGACTCGAGATGCAGGAACAATTTGGTCCTGCAGACCGAGCTGCTCTACGACCCTCGATCTGATTATGTTTGCTAAACTACCTGGATCCACTAGAACACGTTTAACTTGAAGTTTATTTAGCAAAATAGAAATTACCAGGGCGTCGTTGTGTGGTTGAGAAATGCCCTCCGCTTCTTTGTCATCGAACGATAGGACGCCTTCGGGCACATACCTCCGAGTCCGCTTTTCTCTGGTGATTGACACCTTGGTACCTTTGAATATAGGCCCTTATGGAACATCGACCCCGCCAACGATCATATGAATTACATGATGCGGTTCTTCCTGCTCATTCTTTGTGTTGGCGTCTCTTTCTCTAAAGTGATTCTTAGCTCGATCACTGAGGAACTCTCGAAGGTGGCCCTCGTTGAACAATCGAGCTACCTCCTCCCTCAACTGTCTGCAGTCTTTGGTCCTATGGCCATGTGTGCCATGATATTTTCACATCAAGTTTGGATTTCTTTGAGAAGGGTCGGTTTGTATAGGTCTGGGCCACCTGGTATCTTTGATCCTTTCGATAGCCGATATAATCACCGACACATCAACACTGAAATTATACTGCGATAATCGAGGTGCTTCTTCGGGATCGGTATATTTATCAAAAACCATTCTTACTCATAAGTGTCACACCCCGAACCTGGGGGCGAGACCGGCACCCGATGCCTCATCTATCCTTGCGTACCAACTTGCGACTAAGGGATTCTGAACATATAATGTTACACTTTGACCATGGGCCACATTGCCAGACAATTGCAAATACTGACTAAACATCAATATAATGCTGGGCCGACAAGGCCGTCATAACTACTACAGCTAGCAAACCAACAAAATATACATAAAAGGCCTACAAGCCCAACATACTGCACTAACTGACAGGATATGCCTACAAGCCTCTACTGATGGATATACTGTGATCGGAACAGGGCCACAGTCTACTCATAACATATATATATACACATATTTATACAAGATATACATAAAGCTCTAGATTGGGCAACTCCGAAGGGTATGGAGCTTACCGATCAAGCTGAACTCGGGCAACACCTATGAGGAGGTCTACCCGTTTGTCTGTCTGAACCTACACGCATGAAATGCAGCGCCCCTAGAAAAGGGACGTCAGTACGAAATAATGTACCGAGTATGTAAGGCAATATACTGAAAGCTGAATCTGAACTGATAATATAATACTGAAAGTAATTGGAAGTCAAAGATGATCTGAAGATATGCTTACCTGCTGATACTGACTCAACTCTCTCAATATAGTAAGTAAAATAGTTGTCCGGCCCTATAAGGCTCGGTATAAATATATAACTGCTCTGCCATAGTAGGCTCGCTCATATGCGCTCGGCCATACTAGGCTATGTATCTCGACCAACTGGGCTCGCTCATATGCGCTCGGCCACAGTATGCTCGGTATATAACTTACCATCTGATCAGAGGTTTCCCAATAGGGGCCTGCCCATCGATTATAGCTCGATGGTAATGAAAATACTGTAATACTTTATATATAGACTCTCTGCTCTCTTGACCGGAAGAAGAAAATACTCAACTGAATATGCAGTCCTGATAAGAAGAATATGGTAACTTACAAAACTAGAAAAAATATATGTAATTTGCGAGACTAGCAAAATATACGTAAATTCCGAATGAAATAAGGGCTTAGCCTTAACATACCTGTTCCGGGAATTATTTGAACGGAATGAAGCTTCTGCTTCCGTAAAATATGAACGAAAGTCTGACTGATTCCCTTGAAATTGAACGAAATTGTGGTGGCTACTTTTTGAAATTTCTATCGAAATTTGTTTGTCTACGGGGTTGAATTGTTTGGACAGAATTCCTTCAATGAAGCTTGGGTTGTTGAAAAGAAATGTTTCTGCTTTCAACGTCCTTGGCTTTTTAAATGCCAAAGGCAGATTGTGGTTCTTTTGAAGTCTTTACAAGGCTTCCTATTAAATGTTATAGATAAGATTTATAAATCTTATCAAGTCTTAAGTATGACTTGGTTATCATATATTAGCCATTTGGCAAAGTGACTACTTAGTCACTTCTAAGCTTTGTGGCTTCTTGCCACGTTGGTTGGGGGGTTAGTTTAATAATTATTTTATCCACTTATTAGTTAACTGGGTAATGTTCTGTTACCCGGTAATTAATCAATTACCCGCATAATTTAAAAATTACCACAAATTACTTAAAATTCTATTTATTTTTGAAATACTTCATATATACTTTATATATTATACTGCTGTGGTCATATGGTACCTTGCATGGTACTAGTTCATAATTATCGGGTATTAACGCTCGGCCCGTATTTTATCCCAAATCGACAACCTTCAACGAAACTCATTTTCTTTAATTCGTGTACCCTTTCCTTCATGGCACTTAGTTATTGCTTGTTATAAATAGCATAAATATGCTAATCTCCAGATAATCTCATCCCTGAGTTTACGTCAATTAACTGAAGACGAAATTTTAACGTAGGAAAAATGCGAGATGTAACAATAAGTCTCCTAGAATTTTGCCCTTGATCATTTCTTCGATCGTTCCGAGGAGGATTGTGCCCCTAACCATTGTTTCTTCGATCTGCGACATATGGCTGATACCGTTATCAGTTCTACCTTGGTTTCCTGTCAGTATCCCTCGGGGCTTTAACTGCCAATCTGTATGGATGAACTGAACCCAAGGGGGATCCTAGCTGATCGTCCTCGACCCTGATCTTCAATTGATAACGATTATGAACCTCTGCCCAAGTTACAGTTGGATACCCGATCAAATTTTGCTTCAACTGTCGTGACGCTATCGAACTCTTGCTCATTCAACCCCTAGGTGAAAGCTTTAACGACCCAATCATCTGTGACCGGTGGCAATTCCATTCGCTCCATTTGAAATCAGGATACGAACTCCCTTAGCATTTCATCACCGTCTTATCTTAAAAACGTCCGATTTCCTTGTTGCGACCTTTATGGCCCCGGCGTGCGCCTTCACGAAGGCGTCTGCTAACATAGCAAACGAGTCGATGGAATTCGGTGGCAAGTTGTGGTACCAAATCATTGCTCCCTTTGACAAAGTTTCCCCAAATTTTTTCAACAAAACCGACTCGATCTCGTCATCATTTAAGTAGTTTCCTTTTTTCCCGCATGTGTACGAAGTGATATGTTCATTAGGATCGCTCGTCCCATTGTACTTAGGTATATCCGGCATACGGAATTTCTTAAGAATGGGCTTCGGGGCTGCACTATGAGGAAATGGCTTTTGCACGAACTTCTTTGCAACCAAACCTTTTAAGATCGGGGGTGCCCCCTGTATTTGATCAACACGGGAGTTGTATGTTTCTACTTTCTTGTCATTATCTTTGATTTTCTCTCCCGACTCGATTCTTTTGGTGAGCTCTTCGAGCATCTTCATAATTACAGGATCAGTCCCCAATCCATTACCGTTTGACCTTTCTGGCACCGGCTCAGTACGGCGAGTGATTTCTGGTTCGACCACACTCGGAGTTTTATGTTGGCTTTGAAGCTGAGTGACAGCAACCTGCTGAGCTTGTAGCATCTCGAATATTACCTGGAGACTAACTACCCGTCTCCTACACCCTGTGTTCCTTGGCCCATAGATCGGACTTCCCTGCGTACACTTCCTCCGGGGTCCGCGCCTAAGTCCGCCTTCAAAGCAATGTGCGAACTAACAACGACTGGTTCTGCAATCGGCACTTCCCTGGGGTTAATCGGTGTCACACCAGCTCCTGGAGCAACTACATTATCATTTTCCCCGTGAAGTCCAAGACCATCATCGTCATGTACGGATGTGTTTTGTGAGCGCCAAACTGTTTACCCTAAAAGACGAGTAACAATTAAACTTGTATTGTGGTTTTAAAGATATGTGATTTAATCCATTACTTACTGATAAACAAGGAATCAAATGTGTAAATTAAAGAGTAAGGCAAGTCAAACCAGTATGTAAGCAAGTCTCGACCTCGAGCTATGGCAACCTCGAGGTAGTGAATAAGAACAACAAAATAATAACAATGAGATTCGGATGAGCAGTAAGCAAGAAAGTGATATATGTATATTCTCTTGTCAATGATTCATGCGTTACAAATGATTGAGATTCCCTTTCTATAGTAGGATTACACTTCTAATTATAGTAGGGAATCTTATTATACCGGTGTCTAACCGCCTAATACAAATCCGTTCCGGAATTTACGCCATGATCTTAGGGTCATTGCGGGAATCTCGCTCTTTCTGTTATGAAACCATAACGGTATTATCTTGAGGTTGGTCATACTTTACCTCGGCGTTTATCGAGCACTTCGATCTTCGAGTCTCGTACTCCGTCATCGGTCTCGAGCCTGGTCCATTTTGAAATTATTCTTCGAAGTGACCCCTCGAGCCTACGAAATCAGGCAGACCTCATTTCGACCATATACAATATGTAAAAACTTAAAACACATTGGAAATACTTACAAAGCATAGCATTAGTTAAAACAACCACATTGGGGCATGACTTGAGGACATAAGCTTTTAGGCAAATCTATTTTCGAAGTCAATTTGTAATAGTTGAATCAAGGCTCATTTCATAACCATTCTCATATCATTTCATTTCATTTGCACCATTAGCCACAAGTATAAATTTCATTCTTGGCAGGGTGGCCACATTTTATATCTCCAACTCACTTATTTCACTTTCAAGCATCTTTATAGATTATCAACAACAAGGCATTAAATCAAGACTTTAGGTACACATATGAGCAATTTAGAGTCTTAAGCACATCGCGTTTTTCTCACATAATTCTGCATCATAACTTCCATTTGAAACACAACTCAAAGCCATAACGATTTAATACACACATCATTCTTGAACACATTCCCGAAGGATAACATAATGTGATAGGAGCATTCAGAACATGTTTTGAATACTTAACTTTTGACACTTTGTTTACTCGGGATAATCGAATTTATTAGGAACAACTCGGAACACGAGAATCAGAACTTGAGCCAACCATACTTGAAACTTAAGAAAATATCATGGAATTCAATTCTAGAGAGTAGTTTAGCCAACATACCTTGCTTGAGCTTTTCTTATATTATTACACATCCCAATACTCTTAGCAAATTCCATCTATAGGAAGATAGCGAAAATAGGATAATAATTAGAAGGATTCTCATGCTATAAGTCTCTTGGGAATTTTGTCAAAACCCTACTATGCAAAATCATCTACAAAGCTCTACATGATAATACCTTCATCCCTTAACCAATTTCAACAAGAAACCACCCAAAATTGTTCAACAACCCCACATACTACCTCCTAATGTCACATGCATGGCATATATGTAACCCCACAACATATATAGATCCATAACTTCTAGCATAAAGTTTAGGAGAGGGACTTTCCCGGATATATGATGGTTTAGGGAGTGGCTTCCAGGATTCTTGAAGATTTTGGGCAAGATTGGATGAATAAAATTGCTAGGTCTTCTTCCTCTCTCTCTAAGATACTCTCACTTCTCTCTAAAAATATCAGATTTTATCTTGTCAAATGACCCCCTAAGGCCTTATATCAAAATAGGGTCGGATAAGAAAATTTCCAAAAATAATCCCCGAAGTCAATTATGTGGTAGCAGAATCGATACGTGGCCAGTAGAATAGATATGTGGGCAGCAGAATCGATTATGTGGCCAGTAGAATAGATATGTGGCCAGCAGAATATTTATGCGGCCAGTAGAATGATTATGCGGCAAGCAGAATGGTTATGTGGCCAGCATAATATTTTTCAAAATTTGCTCATTTTCTGTTCCACTCCGCGACGGATCTGCGGTCCGCGTAGTGATTATGCGGTCGCATAATTGACCGCAGAAATGCCATTTACTGCAACAATTTACCTCTAACTCCCTAATGCATTGTACAACCCAAAAAGTATGTACCGTGGCCCGTTTTCTACAATCCTAAAACCCATTAGCCTACCTCGGCACCACAAAATCTTAAATTCGTTGGCGATATTTTACGGGGCCTTATAGTGTGTGGTGACCATTGGAGGATTGAAGACTGGATTTGAACTCTTATTGCTTAGTTTGGTTGATTCGACGTGATTTTGGGTATGGATTGGTTGTCTCCATGTCATACTATTCTGCATTGTCATGCTAAGACCTTGACGTTGGCAATTCCAGGGTTGCCAAGGATCGAGTGGAGAGGTTCGCTGAATTATGTTCTCAGCAAGGTAATTTCATATTTAAAGGCCCAACAGATGGTTGGGAAGGGGCCATCTGTCATATCTGGCATCCATTAATGCCTATATCGTAAAGATTTGAGTGTTCATCTTGTCAAAAGATTCTTATAGCATATAGCAAACATATGTTAAAGACATTCATTTTTGCTTCTCAGTGGTACATATCTATTTAATTTATGAAGAGTTTTAGGCCTTGGACCTCTCTATTTTAATAACGATGCTCTTAATATTTTAATTACTTGAACTGCATAAAACAGAAATACCTATGCACTTAGGTCTTCATGTGGGCTTTCATTTTTTATTATTATTTTGTTGTGTATAATTTAAAAAAAGAATCACCTATTAATAAGGTATTAAGAAGATCTGCGCTAGAACCTAGTTGAGAATGTTACTCATTTGTCATCACAAATTTAAACATTGTTGAGTGAATTAAAATTAAAAATTAAAAACTCCATTGTTGGTTTTTAAAAACATAAAAACTCATAAATGAATTTTGTAATTTATAGAAAATTTTGACAAATTAATGATTTCGGTTCGTTAAGGATGTCATTCTAAAGTTGTGGTTAAAATCTGAATCTATTCGGTGAAGATTATTTGAGCTTTTTTTTTTGAAGGGCAAAGATACTTATATTAATATTAATAATAATAATAAAGTAGGCATTGTGCTAGGGTACAAGACCCATAGAAATGCCATTAGTACATAATAGAGTTATGCCATTTAGGGCATTATCATTACCTAGAGAAGCTAGATTGTTGCATGCGTACATACTACATGAACGGAAATAGTTACAACCTTCCTTATCCTTACAAAGTTAGGAGGCTTAGCAAAGTATATAGATATATTATAACTCGGTTACTATAGAGCTTCCTTGGCCAACTTGTGTGCCACCATATCCCCTTCACGGAAGTTGTACTTCATTATGATCTCCCCCTGCTCCATTGCCTTCCCCATTAAGCACCTGCATTTATAAATTAAATCATTGTAAGTAGGATAATCCTCTTATAAAAAAACGAATCACCTCTGTGGCATCCGTCTCTATTTCACTTGATACGAACTTTTCCTTGATAATTGTTTGCAGCACTTGACGGAAAGCTAGGAGTTCTGCATGTATAGGTGATATAGTTTGACTCTTTGCGTAGTAGCCCAGCATCCATTCTCCTTTGTTATTGCGTATGACTCCGCCGATGCCTCCATGTAAATATTCGTCATTGAAAGCTCCATCAAAATTGACCTTGTACCAATTCCTAGGAGGCGGGTGCCATTTGACCTTCACCTTAATGGAAATATTACTAGTAGTGTGTTTAGTAGTTAGTAAAATATATTCCAGTGCTTGATCAAACACTTTAGTGGTGCTGATATTAATGATAGTATTATTAACATTGTTGTCATTCCTGGTTTTCCAGATTGACCATAATGCAAATGGAAAAACATCCTCCCAAGTGATTAAATTGTTTGGTATACTTGGTGTCTTTTTCCTTAGGAAATCAACCCAGTGTTCTTGAGGCGTAGTGTTGGAGAAAGGTACCCCTATAGATTCCCAGAAGTATTTTGCCACCTTACACTCCCAAAATATGTGAAGTATGGATTCATTCCTATCTTTGCATATTGGGCAATGTGGGTCTATGTTGATACCAATCTTCCCTAGGTAATCCCTTGTAGGAAGTCTTGAGTGGTAACACTTCCATACAAAAAACTTAATTTTCCTAGGACATTTCATTCCCCATATCCAAGCAAAGTCATTACTGTTGCGTTTTTATTAAGGGGTGTGAATGGGAAATGGAAGAGGCACCTTTTAGATTGCACCTCTCCATATCACCCTTCCTTTGTCTATAAATTTAGAGGCTTGGTCTCATTTTTCATATATGAAATCAGACATGAAAAATCCGAAATCTTTTCCCCTTTTTTCTACATTGTTGCATTATTTTCTAAATAAACATAAGTGTCAAGTGTGATTTGCTCCGTTTGTTGAGTTCGCTGAAGTTCTGTGATTTGAAGTACCGCTATCACAGAATAGTTATTCCGTTCTATCCTGGGAGGAATTAATCCGCATACCTTGGGCAACAGTGAGGGGATTAAATTCCTTAAGGACACATTGTACATTCAATGGGCTCGGAATTATTTTACGATTTGTTTATTGAACTAACATTTGGTTGCTTCTATAATTTTCTGATTTTGAATACAGTAATACCAACAATCTTAAGGAATTTATAACCCCGTTATGGAGACTAAAATCTTAGTGATTTTCTACTCCTACTTTGATATTAAAATCTGCGTAATTTTCTACTGAATCTTTGAGATTAAAATCGTCGTAACGTTCTATTCGTTTTTTGGAGATTAAAGTCGAAGTGACTTTATACTCGTTTTGGAGATTAAAATCTTAGTGATATTCTACTCCAATTTATTATTCGGTTTGAAGATTAAAAACTTCACCATTTATTAAATTTGATTGTGTCACATATCAATCGATTTGAAGATTAAAAACTTCACCGTTTATTAGATCTAGTTGTATCAGATGTTACTCGGTTTGATGATTAAAAACTTCACCGTTTATTAATTCTGAATGTGTCAGATTGGTTTATAGATTAAAAACTTCACCATTTATTAATTCTGGCTATGCCGTGACACAAACAACAATTCTTGTGGTTGGCTCAACAACGTAATAGGGGCGTCGAATATGAATCTCCTTTTGATGAAATATGTTTGGAATATGAAATTATTCACCAAACAATCGCCCCTTAGTCACCGCAATCTAATGGACTTGCAGAAAGAAAGAATAGAACATTAAAGGAGATGATGAATGCCTTGTTGATAAGTTCTGATTTACCCCAGAACTTGTGGGGGGAAAGTTATTCTTTCAGATAACCGTATACTCAGTCGAGTTCCCAATAGCAAGACGCAATCCATTCCATAGGAAAAATGGAATTGAAGGTACTTAGCTAAAGTGCAAGTTCCTAAACCCAAAAAAGGTAAAGATCGGACCGGAAATTATTGATTGCGGTTTTATAGGATATGCAACAAATAGTAAGGCATATCGTTTTCTGATTCATAAATCAGAAAATCCCGACATTCATATTAATACGTTAATCGTATCAGATAATACTGAATTCTTTGAGAATATTTATCCGTATAAAAGAAATGTGAGTCGTCTAGTGAAATATCTAAGCGACCTCGGGAAGAAGAAAAGGAAAGTACACCTAATGAGGTGAATCCAAGACGTAGTAAACGTCAAAAGACAACTACTTCCTTTGGACCAGATTTTCTGACATTCTTGTTAGAAAGTGAGCCTCAAACATTTAAAGAAGCAATGTTAGAAAGAGGTAGTCAATAGTGAGATAGAATCCATATTAAGTAATCATGCTTGGGAATTGGTTGATCTTCCTCCAGGAAATAAACCTTTGGGTTCCAAATGGATTTTCAAGAGATGGTACTATTGACAAATATAAGGCAAGATTGATTAAGGATTAAGACAACGAGAATGTCTTGATTACTTTGACACATGCTCACTGGTAACGAGAATTACATCTATTCGGATGGTAATAGCGTTAGCCGCCGTGTATGGCCTTGAAATCCATCGAATGGACGTAAAGTCAACCTTCTTAAATGGATATTTGGAGGAAGAAATTTATATGGAACAACCTAAAGGGTTCGTGGTTCCCGAAAAAGAAAAGAAGGTGTGTCGACTTGTTAAGTCACTTTATAGACTAAGATAAGCACCCAAACAATGACATACGAGATTTGACCAAATAATATTGTCAAATGGTTTCAAAAATTAATGAGTGTAAACAAATGTGTTTACATTAAGAATACTTCAAGTCATATAGTCATTATTTGATTATATGTAGATGATATGTTGATGAAATATTTAAAATGTAGGGGCTTTTAGCTTAGGCATGACAAAAGCCAATGTTAGACGTAATGTCTAAATGATATAATTTTTGAACCCCATTGATATAGTAGTTGGTAAATTCATTAGCTGTTTAGTCTTAATGAAGACTAGTTGATGAAACGACTAATTCGGAAGTTGGTCATGTGCCTTTCTCGAAAGGTCATTTGCTTTAATGAAAATTTATATTGTTTAGTTCTTTTATGAAATGATGTAACTTTGAAGGTTGTGGCTTTTCATAGAAAGATACGCCTGTACGTTTTTGTATGGACATGACCGTTCATTAACGAATGTATTAATACGTTGGTCTATAATGAGGTGAACCAACCGATGAACACGACCAAAATCCATTGCAAGTTGGATTTGTTTCATGAATGGAGGTGCTATAATTTGCATATCATATAGATGTATGAATGAATAGCATACAAATGCTTGAAAATGGCGGAGTGATTGCGAAATGTGTTTTATATTAAAAGGTTGTGGCCACAACTGATGCCAATCATTCCAACTATTTTTATAATATACGATTGATACATTAAGTGTAGTCAATAATCTGATATGCAATCGAAAGTCGATACGTATTAGTCTACGACATAAGAAAGTTTGCATTGAACTTTCATGACAATGAAATGAGTTTTGAAGTATTTGAAATATACTCCAAATTATGCTTTGCACTACAATAAGTATCCCGCGATAATAGAGGGGTATAGTGATGCAAATTAGATCACCGGTTCAACCGATTCTAAACAGTCGGTGGAGGAGCGATGTCTTGAAAATCATCCAAACAAATGTGTATTGAACGCTCTATAGTGGAGACTGAGTTTATAGCCTTAGACAAGGCGGGTGAAGAAGCTGAATGGCTCCGGAATTTCTTGGAAGATATTCCATTTTGGACCAAACCTTTGGCACCTATGTGTATACATTGTGCTAGTCAAGCGGTAATAGGCAGGGCAAGGAGCGTTATTTATAACGGAAAATCTCGTCACATTCGACGGAGACATAATACCGTTAGACAACTACTCTCTAGTGGTGTTATCACGATTGACTACGTAAAGTCAAGAGATAACGTGTCGGGTCCACTTACAAAAGGCCTATCTAGAGAGGCAATTGAAATATCATTGAAGGGAATGGGGCTAAGGCCTAGGACAAGTCATCATGGCGGTAACTCTACCTAGCAGACTGGAGATCCCAAGAGCTAAATTCAAAGAGATCAAACAAAGTTATGAATGACGGTTCAACATTGTCAAATAACTCAACCCATTCTCGTGATGAAGACAATGTTCAGAAATCAAGGTAAAGCATTAAGGCTTTTTGATGAATCAATAAAGCTTAAAGCTTTTTAATGATTTTCTAAGTCTGGCAGGATATGACCAGATAGTGTGTCTATAGGATTACACGTTTAGAAATCACCTATGTGAGTGTTAAGTGTAAGCCGCTTTAAGGAGAATGAAAGTAAAGGCCCATTCTCTAAGCACTCATGAAACCAGGCGGTGTTCATGGCTGAAACGAACACAACCGTGAGAACCAAAGACGGTTAAGGGTTAATTGTGTGACTTATGGTTGTCTAGGTATACACCAAAGTTCGATGGTTCAAAGATATCAAATCTACCGACTGACCGAGTATATCCGACATAAGTTCACTACGGAAAGTTCAAAGGGAAACCTACTTATCCAGATGCGATTAATCCTTATTTGTGAATCACACAGTATTTTCATGCATGTTTTTCCTCATATGACCATTCCCCATTCATATGGGGGATTGTTGCTTTTTTATTAAGGGGTGTGAATAGGAAATGGAAGAGGAACCTTTTAGATTACACCTCTCCATATCACCCTTTCTTTGTCTATAAATTTAGAGGCTTGGCCTCATTTTTCATATATGAAATCAGACATGAAAAATCTGAAATATTTTTCCCTCTTTTCTACATTGTTGCATTATTTTCTAAATAAACATAAGTGTCAAGTGTGATTTGCTCCGTTTGTTGAGTTCGCTGAAGTTGTGTGATTTGAAGTGCCGCTATCACAGAATAATTTCCGTTCTATCCTGGGAGGAATTAATCTGTATACCTTGGGCAACAGTGAGGGGATTAAATTCCTTAAGGACACATTATGCATTCAGTGGGCTCGGAATTATTTTACGATTTGTTTATTGAACTAACATTTGTTTGCTTCTATAATTTTTTGATTTTGAACACAATAATACCAACAATTAATAGTATGATTATATGTGTTAATCAATTTGTAGCATGAGGAGGTTGTGAATATCCCACTAGGGTTTGTGCTCCATATAATCTTACTAGAGTGCGTGGTGGATGTGGTTAGTAAGCGGATACTATTCAGAACATTGTTGGGAAGATCGAATGAAATATGAGCTAGATCCCATGTATTATTTTTTTGATGTCTTTTATTTTCAAACCACTCTCCGTATTATTGAGGGGGCCTACTACATTTTCCCTTAATTTTCCAAATTTAGGGATCCAGTTGGTATCCCATATAGACATGTTGGTATGATTGTTTACAGGCCATCTTATACCATGTTCACAATAATTCCACCCCTTTAGGAGGCTTTGCCAAGTATTCGAAGCCCCTTTGGTGGATTTAGTATGGCTATATAGACTAGTAATAATTCGTGCCCAAATAGATGAAGGTTCATTAAGTAATCTCCAAACAAGGCTTGTCAGTAGGGACAAATTTTTTGACTTTGCCTTTCTAATACCTAGCCCTCCCATATCCTTAGGTAATGTAACCACATTCCAGCCTATTAAGTGCAGTCTCTTTTTTCCTGAAGTAGTTCCCCATAGGAAGTCTCTTTGAATCTTGTCTATTTCTTTAAGAGTCCTACTAGGGAGCATTGAGAGTTGCATTTGGTGATTTGGTATCGTGTTTAGAGTAGACTTTATGAGAGTACACCGTCATGCCATATTGAGCCAATTGACATTCCAAATGTTTAGTCTAGCCCTCATTTTTTCAATTATAGGCAGGTAATTCTTGTGTTTTGGATGGTTACTACTCAATGGGAATCCTAGGTATTTACCAAAATCTTTACTGGCCTTTATGTCTAATATTGAAATGATCCAATTGCTCATACCAATTGGGCATGCTTTTGAAAGCAGCGACTTTGATTTTTCTTTATTGATATTAAGGCCAGATAACTGACAAAAGAGATCCATATTATCTCTCATTGTAGTAATAGTTTTTTTATTTGCTCTACCCATTAAAGTTAAATCATCAGCAAAAAATAAATGGGACAATGGGGGGCTTGTTTTATTTAAAAGAATGGGGTCCCAATTTAGGGTGTCTACTTGGTGTTCAATATTCTCGGATAACATATCCATGCGCCAGATGAATAGATATGGAGACATTGGGTCCCTTTGCCTAATTCCCCTGGTAGGACAAAACTCATCCGTTTTATTACCATTAACTAGAATTGAGATAGAGCTAGTTGTAATGCAACTAAGAATGAGGGATGTTATATTAGGAGGGAATTTGTGGAACCTTAGAGTTCTATAGACAAATGACCATTCCAACTTGTCGAAGTCCTTTTCAAGGTCTAGTTTTAGAAGCCAATTTCCTTTTCCTGTCCCGTTATTAAAACGTTTTAGGACTTCTTGAATAATGATTGCATTATCAGTGGGTCGTCTAATTTTCACAAAGCTAGTTTGATGTTCACTAACTAGATTGTTTAGTAAAGGTCTAATACGATTTGCAATTATCTTAGTAATTACTTTATACAAAGTATTACAAAGACTAATAGGTCTAAAATTTTGTAATTTGTTTGCATTATTAAACTTAGGGATCAAACAAACATAGGTTTTGTTAAGGTCATGGGGTATTGTCTTAGAGTTAAAAATTCCTTGACATAAATTAATGATCTTATTACCTAGAATTGGCCAAAATTTTTGGAAGAAGAAGGGGTGCAAACCATCAGGTCCAGGTGCCTTACATGGTTTAAAGGAAAAAATAGCTCTTCTAATCTCATGATTTCTAAGAGGCCTGTCAAGGCATGACAAATCTATTTTGCTAAAATTAGTATTAGCCAGAGTGATTTTTTTTCAATTTGTGTGTTCATGTGAAGTAGTGAAAATATTTTGGAAATGACTTGACACATAGTGCATGAGAGCTTTTTGGTTTTCAATCCAGTGCCCATTGTTATCTTTGAAGAAAACAATATTATTTTTCCTTCTCTGATTAGTGGCTTGTATATGAAAATATCTAGTATTAGCATCTCCTTCATTTAGCCAATTAACCCTAAAACGTAGTTTCCAGTAATCCTCTTCTAATTTAAGGATTGAGTCATAATCATCTATTAATTTTACTTCTAGCCCTCTAAGAAATTGGCTATACTGGTAATTAGGAGAATTTTGGATACCTGTTATACGCTTTAGTAAAATCCTTTTTTAGCAAAGATATTACCAAAGGTTGCATTTTTTCAATCCAAAACACTTTTTTGGAAATGCTCAGTTTCCTCTATAATGTCCCTATTGTCCCAGCTATCTCTAACAATTCTTGGAAAATCAGGGTGGGAGCACCAAAAGGTTTCCATCCTAAAAGGCCTAGTATTAGTGTTGTTAATACTATTATTTATGTTAAGTAATATAGGGTTATAGTCTGAGTGAATTTTAGGAAGGTGAGTAACCGTTACATTGTTGTAACTCTTGTAACCAAACATGATTAGTGTAGACCCTGTCTGATCTTTCCATAATGAGACCCCTATTTCTCCTACAATAGTTTGACCATGTGTATTTGCATCCTTTATAACCTAGGTCAACTAGATTACAGTAACTAAGGCAGTCTATTAGTGTTCTAGCCCCTTTTTGATTAATCGATCTACCCCCAAACTTATCCGTAGAGTTAGTAAGTTCATTAAAATCGCTAGTGACAAGCCAAGGTCCCTTATATTTATCATAAATATATTAAAAATCATCCCATAATAAGTTCCTAATGGTTATATCATTGCTACCATAAATTGTAGAAAAAAGCCAAGAAATTTTTTTGGGCTTTACCTCTATCATAGCATGGATGGACTGGCCATTTTTTGTGAAGTTGTACACTTTCACCACTTCAGTGTTCCAAAGGCCATGCCACCAGGATTCCCTCCGCAGGACTTCAACCATTTCATTAAAATGATAGCCTTCTAGAATGGAAATGTGAGTTTCCATTTTCGTTTCAAGCAATGCAACTAGGTTAGGCTTGTGAGTATCCATAAGCTCACGAAAACGCCTCCTAAAATTATCATTGTTTGCTCCTCTAAAGTTCTGAACAATCATGTTACTGAGATGATGCATGGGACTCATTGTGGGGGGATGATGTTTGGGTTCCTCCTCAAGAAAGGGACCAGAATGACTACATTCTTGCCCACTGTGGGATCGCGGGGAGGGCGGATGTCCAAGGAGCACTTGTAAAGTGTCGTTGGGCAGCTGAAGATACACTTCCTGTCTAGCATTTCCTTGAAGATTAATATTTTTACCTCGTTTAGGTTTGAAAAGGCCACTGGTGGCTCTAGCAAGATCTCTAAGTCGTCCTCTTCCTCCTCTTCTCCCTCCTGAATCCTTTCCTGATTCTGCATGTTTGGGATTGGAGGTTGCTCTTCCATTGGCTCTGGTTGAGGACCTAGTGGCTGGCCTTGCATGGGCTGTTGTGGTGTCCATTGCGTAAATATTGGGTTCAACATCATTAGATCCTCCGGTGCAAAGAAGGGGAGATTGATTGGTGGATTCCAGGGTAGTTGTTGGTTGGAGTTGTGTGGGATATTCCACATTTCCTGCATGTTTTGAACTAGGTTCTGATTCAGTGATGGTGCTAGTGGTTGTAGTATGTTGCTCATCCACATTTAGTTTATATAGTTGTTCATGGCTAGTGTCATTCCCTCCGAGATTAGTTGTGCAAGAAAGTGTGTGTTCTGTATGATGAGAATGGAGTCCTGGCCATTGATCTCCATGTTGAAGGAGATGGCATGCCCTTGAAGCCCCAGTTCCACCCATGATTGGGGTAAATGGTTGGGAGGGCTTGGTGGTTGGGCATAGACTACTGGATTTGGTTGGATTTGGTGAGGGAGTGGTGGTAGGTTGTTCATTGTTTGGTTCCTTAAGAGATGAAAAAGCTGGATGAGGCAATATCTTCTTCTCAATGTTAGTGGTGTTCTTGCCATTTTTAGATTTTTGGGGTAATATAGAGGGGGTAGTAACGATTGGGTTGGTAGGGTTAGTTATGATTAGCTCTAGGGTTGTAGTATTTGTGATTTCTTGCGTGTGATTTATATTAAGATTTGCCAAATCTTGCATGGATTTGCCAACTTCCACTTGGCAGTGTTCGACCTCCATGTGTTGCATGGTTGAGTTGTAAACAGTTGGAGAAGTTGGCATGTTATTTAGTTGAAGTGTATTATTATCTTCAGTTGATTGGGTGGTTAAAATGCCGGGTTGGCTAGTACTAGGTGTAATTATGTTATTTTGGTTGCTCATGTTAATTAACGGATGATTAACTCCTTTATCCATTTTTTGGGATAAAGAATTTGGGTAATAATTAAGGGGATTTTGTTGTGACACGTTGTTGCCACTTGTAGAAAGAATGGCTTTAGTGCCATGCAAATTAGAGTTTTCATTTATTATTTTTTTATTAACGGAATTTTGCAAAATAGTGTATGCTTGTGGTTTCTTGTTAAAACCACTATTATTCGTGTAATGTGGTTTTCCAGTGATGGGAGAAGCTTCTAAGCTTGTCTCTTTTCCTTTATCTGATTTAGGATCAAAATAGGTTGAAGTAGTGCTCATTATTGTTTGAGTGTTAGTATGGCTCGTACCTGGGGAGTTGAGGAACTTACCTGGCCTTGTAGCCAAGTCGTGCACTAGTACCTGTGTCAGTGGAGGATATTTCCCTCAATTGGTGTTGATTGGCTGCTTTGCTTTTCCCCTTCCTTGGAAAGGATACTGTCTTCCACTCTTGTGTAGTATCTCCTGTCACGACACAAAATTCACTAAGGGTCGTGATGGCGCCGGACACTGCTGTCAGGCAAGCCAACCGAATTACTTAATCAAAATCTCGTTTTAATACTTTTGAAATCTAGGATTTTTCCTTCAAGTTTAGCAATTTTAAAGAATATAGTCTCAATCAAATTTAAATGATAAGCAGTTAATACAATACTTCAAACCATCCCAGAACCCGGTGTCACAAGTGCATGAGCATCTACTGATAAGGAAATAAAATACAACATCCGTCTGGAATACAATGGACAGGAAATAAATACAATGTACTGAAGAGGGCTATACTAGCTGCGGGCCGCCTCGAATAATGCAACTCACCTAGCCCCCAAATCATCCGCGTTGCTACGCCCAGTGGGCTGCTAGAAATAAATATACCTGTGCAACAAAAAATGCACAGAAGTGTAGTATGAGTACGTAAACACTGTACTTCAATTGAAGTTATCTCGCCTTAATATCGCAAGAAGTAGAGACGAGAATGTCAACTTCGACACTTTACTATGAGGTCAATTGAACAATATACTAAAAATGTGAGGAAATATGGATTTATATAGCAGTTCTAATTGACGAAGCTAGAAAACGATAAACACCTTCAACAAATAATCAAGGATTTTCAAAGGTTTAACTCTTTATTATTCTCTATCAAATTTTATCAAGCACGAAGGGCAAATTTCACATTATTAAAGTTCTCAAGCAACAATATAAACATGCGCAATCACACCGAGGCGATGGCCCGATCCAACAGAAATAAACTGTGCACTTTGCCGAGGTCGACGCGCGCCTATAGGATGCATCTATTTAATCTCTGCCGAGGCGTTCGGTCCCGTTCCCATAAATAAACACAACAGACAGTCCAATCAAGAAGTTCCACACGGAGTAATTATCCAATGAATAACAAATCCTTTTTAACCATTTAAGAAAAATGAAGTTTATCTGTTTAGAAATTCGTTTACTAATTCATGTGATGTTAAGCAATTCTCTATCAATAGGTTGTAAATAATCCAAGTATAGCATGCAATTTTGGGGCCTAACACCCGGAATAGACAAATAATAGGCTTACGCACAGGACTCCTCGTCACCTCGTCGTACGTAGCCGCCCACAAATAGGAGCACATAAATAATTTATTTTACTCTATGGGGACAATTTCCCCTTTACAAGGTTTAGGGAGACTCACCTCGCTCCAAGATCCATAAACGGCATTTCCACCCCTTCGAAGACTCTAAATTGATGAACAAACGCTCTTCCAAAACTAACACAATAATTAAAAGTCCTTAATATATGCTAAGGTTACTCAAATTATAATCCAATTTTAATAACAATCTCTAACCCTTATCGAAAAGTTGACCAAAACGCCCTCGGGCCCACGTGCCCGGAATCCGAAATTTTTCGAAGATAAAGATTACTCATGACCTTAGGAACTCAAATATATAATTTTCTCTCAATTCCATACTAAAAATCGTGGCTAAATCCCAAGATTACTAATTTTCTAGGTTTTCCACCAAAACCTCAAATTTATACAATTTTCCAAGTCTAAATCCATATATAAACCTTGTATTTAACTCCAAGCTAGCATAAATTACTTACCTCATGACAAGTGACGAAAATGGCACCTCAAAGATGCTCCCCATCGACTCTAATGGAAGAAAAATGGGGTTGAAATGAACTCAACCCCGAACTTAAAAGACCTCACTACTTCAGCTGTTTCCGCACCTGCGGTTCCTTGGCCGCTTCTATGGTTCCGCAGGTGCGGTTAAAATGCCGCATCTGCGGTCTTCCCTGAGTCACCCCTTTCTTGCTTCTGTGACTTGCCACCCGCAGATGCGGTCCCGCTTCTGCGGAACTTTGACCGCATCTGCGGTCCTCTCCAAGATACTCCCATCCCCTTCTGCGACCCTTTCTCCGCAGATGCGGTCCCGCTTCTGCGGTACTTTGATCGCATCTGCGGTCCTCAAGCCTTAGACCAAAACCCACTTCTGCGGCTCCCTGTCCGCTTCTGCGGTCAACCCACCGCAAAAGCGAAAATACCAGCAACCAGATTCCTTCAGCTGTCCAAAAATCCAAATTTTGATCCGTTAACCACCCGGAATCCACCCGAGGCCCCCGGGACCCCAACCAATCATACCAACCAGTCCCAAAATACATTACGGACTTGCTCGAGGCCTCAAATCACATCAAACAACGCCAAAATCATGAATCGACCCCAATCCAAGCTTTATGAACTTTAGAACTTCCAACTTCTACTTTCGATGCTTATACCTATCAAATCACGTCCGATTGACCTCAAATTTTGCACACAAGTCATATTTGACATTATGGACCTACTGCAACTTCCGGAATCGGATTCCGACCCCGATATCAAAAAGTCCACTTCCGGTCAAACTTCTCAAAAACCTTCAAATTTCTATCTTTAGCCAAATGGCTCCAAAATGACCTACGGACCTCCGAATTCACTTCCGATCGCGCTCCCAACTCCAGAATCACCATGCGGAGCTATTCACAGATCGAAATCCCAAACGGACATCGATAACACTGAAATGCACTTCAGGCCAAACTTATGAAATTTCTTCTAAAATGCTAACTCCCACAATAGGCGCCAAAACGCTCTCGGGTTATCCAAAATCGGAACCGGGCATACGCCCAAGTCCGAAATCATTATACGAACCTGCTGGAACCTTCAGACCCTGATTCCGAGGTCGTTTGCTCAAAATTCCCATCCTAGTTCATTCTTTCAACTTTAAGCTCCTGAAATAAGAATTCTCTTCCCAAATCAACTCCGGATTTCCCGAAACTCAATTCCGACCGCGCGTACAAGTCAAAATCCCTAAATTGAAGCTGCTCATAGCCTCGGACTGCTGAACGACGCGCTAGGGCTCAAAACGACCGGTCGGGTCGTTGCATCTCCTTCTGAGACTGCTGCTTCCTTAATGGCCACTCCATTTTATTGTCCACTTGGAGCAATTCGATATGTGCAGCTATAAGTTGAGTGACCCAATCGTCCACAATTTTTGCATAGGAAGCCTTCACCTTCATATAGAATTGGTTGGTTGTGGTGCCCTATCAGAATAGATGTTTGTACCGGATGATCCAATGGCAATTCCACACATAGGCGTGCATATCTCCCTCTTAAAGTGGCAGATGTGCATGCATCCACTTTCAATAGTTTACCAATACAATTCCCAATTTTTGTGAGGATAATCCCATCATAGAATTTCGTCGGAAGTTGTGTTAATCTAATCCAGACGGCTGTGTAGTTTTGGGATGCCTTATTTGCCACAATTTGGAACCCATTTTTGTACTGATAGGAAGTATCCATTGATGAACCATGGACCATTATGTAGGATCCTTATCATGCTCTCTTCTTTCATCAACTTAACCGTATAGTAATCCTCCCCTAGGTCTATTAGAGGGTAAGCTTCATCAACCTTCCATAGCTCTTGTGTTTTTTTCTTAAGATAGTGATAAACTAGTCTCTTCCCCAAGAGCTTAATAATTAGTGAGTACCTCCATAGATTATACATTCTTTGTTTGTCATCCTCACTCAAGATAATTTGTTTCAAGTTCTTACAAATAGATTCTAATGGAGGGTTTTCATCTTCATAGGTTTGGGTGTCCATTGATGTACATTGTGGCCCTAAATATGATTTTTGTTCCATCAAGAAGAATTCTCCTTGAGTTAATTTTTCCTTATAGGTAGTTGAAGTTGGAGGTTGAAATGTGTGAGTGGATGATGAATTGCATGTATGTGGTTTTCTGTCAGGGGGTTTGGGTGGAATTTGGTGTGAATTTTCCGATGAATTTGTTAGTGAGAGGTTGCTCATTCTCTCTCTAGACTTTGATCACCTTTCTCGTTATGGTTATGTGCCTTCGCAACAGTTAAAAAGAAAAATCTCTTTCTGTATTTGAACCCACACAATGTTGTAGTTTCTACTATGTAATCTCATTTTTATAAGAACGTGTAAACTAAAATATTAGCAAGTATAAATGAATGTAAAAAGTTAGTAATATAAATCACTTTGAGATTATTTTGTATTTTCTTCTTCTTGCACTAAGAAAGAGATAATTTTATCATTACATAATATGCTGAATATATAATGCTAAAATGCTGTAATTTTTGTGAATAGGGGAACTAATATTTTATGCAACTGATTTTTGAGTGTTTGTGTAACAGATTTGGAAGAGGAGAAAAAAGAAAAGTAAAAAGGCAAGAGTAAACAGTAAAAAGGCAAAAGTCACAACTTTCCATTCAATTCAATTTAACCGTTCTAATTTATTCAATTCAAATCAACCATTGCAATTAATTAAGAATGTAAAACATTTCTCTAATTTTAAAAAGTCAACATCCATAACTCACACCTCAGGGTTGTGACTTTTCAACTCTATAACCTCCAAATAATTAATGTGTCCCATTAAATTGCATATTTACATGCTCCGACTATTTTTACTTTCTACCAGTGATCCAATCAAGTCCACAAGAAGAGCAAAATATGATGAAGATTTTGATCACAAAGTCATGGATTATTTCTCAATTTTTTCTTGTTTTACCTTTTTTTCATAAATCATTAATTTGATATGTTCAGCATAAAAATATATTTCGTTTAATTATTTTATTGTGGCCGAACTGCTTGTGCTTGTATTACTGCATTGAGTTTCAATAGTGAGGCGTATAGTTGGCTGGCTTCTGCAAAGATTAATTTCAAGGAACACTCATGCTCCAATAGAAAAGTTTCTGACTTTTACAATATATCAAGACCATCAACCATTGTGTTAATCAAGGTATGATTACTTAAACTATGAGAATATTTTTCAGAATTAAAACTTTTCAACATATAATAACTTGGCATAATCTTATTTTTTGGTTTGTGCTTGCAATAGGGAAAATGGAAGAACCGGCACTTACAAGGCAGATATAAAATTATAAATGAAATATTACATATAACAACGAACAAAGTATGCAGGAAATCAAAAAATTTCTGAAAGATGAAGAAGGAAGCATCAGAATTCGCACACGAAGAGAGATGGTATTAAAATTTGTGGAGAGGGGAAGTAATGTGATTTGAAAATTGAGCTATTTTAAGGCACGAAGAATTGAAAGGAAAAACAATTGAAAAGGCAAGAAAAGAAGAATAATGAAAAAGATCATACAAAGAAAAATAATACTACTTGGTAGAAAAGTAATAAGAAATGACGTGGACAGAGAGAGAAACTTGCGTTGCCATGTATTTATTTGGTTTTTTTTTTCTCTTTCTGTTTGTAGTTTTCTTACTTTTTAATTTTTCCTGATCTTTTCTTTTCATTTTATTGTTTGATTTATTTGACTAGAAGAAAATTCTATAATTTAAAAAGTTTTACTATTTAATAAACAAAACTATCAGGTGCTTATGAACATGTATCTCTAATATATAATTTGACTAAGAGAATCATGCATACACACAAGACACGTAATTTATGTGTGTATATATATGTGTGTGAAAAGTTTTCCAAATATCTCTTTTTCCTTTTCCTTTAATTAAAAAAAAATTGATAAAATGAGGTTCATCTAAGCTCTTATTTTAAGAGAAAAATCATGTTTGTGATTTCAACAATATATAAATTAATTTCATATACACATACAAGATAAGTATTAATTTTTCTATCGCGACTGAAAAATAAAAATGGGGACACATAACCAACATTCCTTTAAACCCGCCCCATGTCTCGTGTAGTGTCTCCATTGGTTTCTGTTTGAAACTCACAATCTCATCAATTTGTTGAGCAGTTTTGTTGGGCGGATGAAACTGGTTGTGAAATTGCTTGACCAACTCAGCCCAAGTTTCTATAGAGTTTATGGGGAGCGAGTTTAGCCAAACCTGAGCAGCTCCTGTCACCGAGAATGGAAACAATAATAGCTTGATTGCTTCCGGAGTTACGTTGGGTTGCCTTTGAGTTTTGCATATAGACAGGAAGTTCTTCAAGTGCCGCTGAGGATCTTCTGTTTGTGTCCCAGAAAAGAGTCCCTTGTTCTGCAACAAGTGTAGCATGTTATTTGTGATCTGGAACGATTCAGCTTGTATTGCGGGCACAACAATGGCAGTGGCCAGATTGTCAGCTGTGGGTTGTGCCCAGTCATATAGTGCACCCTCAGGCACGGGAGGTGCCAATTGCTCATTCCTGACGTTTACATTGGGGTCGTTTATGTCGCCCATGTCAATTTCGAATTTGTGTGTTTGTTGGGGTTGTTGAAGTCTTTTGTTAGCACGATTCAATGCCCGGAATGTTTTCTCGGGGTCTGAAAGTCCTTCAAGTAGTTCTCCAGTCCTCGTAGAATTTCTAGGCATACACTTCTGTCAATGGCAATTGATAATTCCGTTAACTCCCCGGCAACGACGCCAAAATTTGATCACGCCCAACTATGCCTTATAAAAAGGACTCTGCGGACGTTGCAAATATAACCCGAGTATTACGCCCAGGGTCGAATCCACAGAGAGTTAACCTATCAACCACTATCTTCAGACCCACTAATTCTTCGGAACCAACTTCCCAAATATTCAAATCTCAGTTGAGTGTTCTTTAACAACTAGCTTGCAAGTAACTAAATAGCTGTAAACTAAACTAATAAGGTTGTAAACAATTATGAGAAAAATGCTAAGGCAATGATTTCCCCTATTGATGGAATCCCTTCTGTTTATGCTCATACAAATTTACCAACACATCTCTATCAATCATGAACGCTAATCTTACCGTAAATCTCTCCCGAGTAATCACAGTAATTTACTATTGCACTCTCCCGAGATACACTAGCTTACTTTATTTAGCACGATTCACTTTAGATTACACCCAAGGCTTCGTTATCCCTAATCCCGCCTTTAAACCCGCAATTGTAGATTCCTCTAATAATATAGGAGTGGTGTTGTTCAACAATACCCTAAATATGCACTCTTTTCCAAGTTATGCACACTAAATAGGCACAGCTAATTGAGGATCCTGTTAATTAACTACAACAAACACGAAGTTGAACAAATAGAGATTAAACCAGCAATTTGTATTCACATAAACAAGAAGTTCATCACCCAATAGGTTCCATCAAAACCTTAGACAAGGAATTTAGCTACTCATGGCTATGGGAAAATAAACTAAGATTGAATTCATCATAAAAATCAAAGAAAAGAAGAAAGATGGTTGGAGTATTCTCTCACAATCGTTTTCCTTGCTAAGAAACCTTAAAAATCAATACATGCCACTCTTGGGCGAAGTCTAATGTTTTAAATAGGGTTTAGGTCTAAAAATCCCGTGTTTTACACTTTGGTCCCTGAAGTTTTCGGCTTCCGCCGCGGTTTCGCCGCGGTCGCGGTCAGACCGCAGCCAAAAGCCTTCTCTGATTCTGAAATCATCCGCAGCTGTCTTCCACCGCGGTTCTACCGCGGTCGCGGTGGAACCGCGGTAAAACCAGTGCTCTGAATCTTCGGCCGGTTTTGCATGGTTCACTTGGGAAATTTCACAGTTGGCCTCTTTTTCATCAATTTTGACTCCAAAACTGCTCCTTAGCCTTCCTTATACATATATCACCTGCAAATCATGAAAAGCACTAATAAGAGCATTTTGTTATCACTTTTAGCATTAAAATTACACAAGAAGGTGATTATTTAAGGCGTAATTATAGTCAAATTCACCTATTATCAAAAGGCTATATAAATGATGCCATTTGCCCATGCGTTTTTATAAAGAAAACAACATCGGAATTTGTTGTACTTGCCGTATATGTTGATGACATAAACCTTATTGGAACTCCTATAGAACTCCAAAAGGCAATTGATTATTTAAAGAAGGAATTTGAGATGAAAGATCTCGGAAAGACAAAATTATGTCTTGGTTTGCAAATTGAACATTTGGCAAATGGAATTTTTGTTCATCAATCTACCTACATAGAAAAGGTACTGAAACGGTTTTACATGGATGGAGCACATCCTTTAAGTACTCCGATGGTTGTTCGATCACTTGATGTGAATAAGGATCCATTCCGACCTCAAGAAGAGAATGAAGAGCTACTTGGTCCTGAAGTACCATATCTTAGTGCAATTGGTGCACTAATGTATCTTGCTAATACAACAAGGCCCGACATAACTTTTTCAGTTAATGTCTTGGCAAGATATAGCCCTGCTCCCACAAGGAGACATTGGAATGGAATCAAACACATATTGCGGTATCTAAAAGGGACTACCGATATGGGCTTATTTTATGGCAACAATTGCAGTCCCGATCTTGTTGGTTATGCTGATGCTGGGTATTTATCCGATCCACACAAGGCTTGGTCTCAAACAGGTTATGTGTTTACCTGTGGAGGCACTGCCATATCTTGGCGATCGACTAAGCAATCAATTGTGGCTACTTCATCTAATCATGCTGAGATAATTGCTATTCATGAAGCAAGTCGAGAGTGTGTGTGGTTAAGGTCTATAATACATCTTATTCGAGACAAATGTGGTTTGAAATGTGACAAACTACCCACAATTTTGTATGAAGATAATGCATAGCTCAATTGAAGGGAGGATTCATAAAAGGGGATAGGACAAAACACATTTCACCAAAGTTATTTTTCACACATGATCTTCAAAAGAATGGTGATATCAATGTGCAACAGATTCGTTCACGTGATAATATGGCTGATTTGTTCACAAAATCTCTACCAACGTCAACCTTCAAGAAGCTAGTGTACAAGATCGGGATGCGAAGGCTCAAGGATGTGAATTGATGCTCTCATCAGGGGGAGTTAATGCGCGTTGCACTCTTTTTTTCTTACAAGGTTTTGTCCCACTGGGTTTTCCTTGCAAGATTTTTAACGAGGCAACCAATAGGCGCATTTCTAAATATGTGTACTCTTTTTCCTTTTCTAGATTTTTTTTCCCATTGGGTTTTCTTTTAGTTAAGGTTTTAACGAGGCACATTATTTGTTGAATAGACATTCAGGGGGAGTGTTATAAATAGAATCCTATTTATGGTGAATGTCCATATTTAGAGAGATTCTAGGGTTTATTACTTGGTGGCTAAGTCACCATCTCCCTATAAATAGAGCGTTCTATTCCATTGTAATTCATCCCAAAAATTCAATAAGAATTCCTTCTCTCTCTTTCTCTGCAATATTGCTCTTGTTCTTTTATTGTTTTATAACAATATAGTTATTATGTTAAAAAATTATGTTTGAGTTAACTATTAATTAAAAAATAAACCAAAAAGTGTAATTTCTTAAAATTAATAATTGTTGATCATATTTAGCTAACTCAATAAAGAAAGAAATTATGTATTGGTTCCTAAAAATCTCTATCGATATACTCAATTAAAAATTTAATCTAATTAATATGAATCACTATCGCAAAAGTAAAATCCATAAAGTACATTTAGATTAATTTACTCTTTTTTTATTTTGGGGTGAGCTTTTTATCTGTCCAAGCTTATAAGCATGCATCTAGATTCTATATCCTGATGCATTCGGAAGTTACCTCTTTGTGTAATCAAGACTGTATGACTTGAATTGAATTACTTACTGTTGATGGATTCTAAAGGACATGTATGTTAATATCATTTTAGAAGGAGTCAAAATATGGAGTACATGTTAAAAATTAGAATTAAAATTTATTCTTTCATCAGTTTTCGGTTAATGTTTAGTGTTTATATGTGTCTATAGTCAAGTCTTCATTTTATTGAAGGTAAGTCTGGTTTGATTCAATATATTGTCATGGTTTATAATCTCTAAAATATATTTTGTAAGAAAACAAAAAAAATTATTTAATTAAAAAGTTGATATTTTAGTTTTTCATTTCTATTGCGAATTTAAATATTTCGATTTAAAAAAATAAAAACGTTGGGAAGAGATTTTTATTATGTCACCAGGGTGACTTAGATAAAATAATTACACATCCACTATTCATCCAAGATAACAACTCTAACGGTTTAATAAAGCACATATATTTTAAATTGCTAATTATAGGATTAAAGTTATTTTTCATAAGAAATTTGGCAATAACAATAAGTATAAATTTCTTACTTAACTTTTATGTTACAATTGTCAAATTATTTCAAAATATGTTATATAAGGAGTTTGCTACTTATTACCACATTACGGTTATATATAAGATGAATATTGCTTATTATAGGAACTCTGAGTTGTGATTGAAAATTCTTTGTAATTTTTCGTTGCTGTCTGTAGTTGTTTTTGAAGTTGTAGGAGTTTTACTTTACGTGAGAGTGTGATACTGACGGAATGTCCAGCTCTCAGTCAAATTTTATTTTTAATTCTTGTACATAATGTTTACTTGATGATAAAATATCTATAGTTACCAATAAATAAATAAATAAATAAAAATAACAAATCATCTGAGAATAATTACAATATTTGTAAAATAATTTTCAATTTTATTAGGAATATATAATCAATACTATTCAATCCATTCCTATTCAAATTAAATTTGCCTACCAAAAAGTTTATAGTGTCGACACAGATAATATTTTTTAGAAAATTTGACATACATCTTCGATATGTATGATTTTTCTTTTTGGCAGGTTAGATTTCTAGAACAACAAATCCTCCTTTTTCTCATAAATACTTTTTGACTTTGTAGATATTTTTGTGAAGAAGAAGAAGAAGAATTAATAGGCACATAGTTGTATACATAAATTAATAGAGGACACCAAAAATGGAAAAACGTGCCCAAGAGTGGTTTGGAATCGTCGCATCTTAGTTTTTGTCTAAAATTTGATTAGTGCACCTTATTTTTTATATTGAAATTTTAATCGGTTTTGAGGTCCTAAATATTAGGACCTAATTACTACATAGTTTAAACAAGAAAAAAATTAATAATTAAAATTTTAGCTGATCTTAAAATACTAAATATTTAAAAAATTACTAAATAATTATTTTGTCTAGTGAGAATTAGGCAAAATCTTATTAACTACAAAAGGTCTCCTAAACTTAAAACGAGAAATTTTAATAGTCCGAAATATAAATGGAATTGAACGACAAACTTTCCTAGCTTAACAAAATTTTATTAACTACAAAAAAAGTCTCCTAAACCTAACAAGGAGAATGGAGAAATTTAGTACTCTAAAGTATAAATGGAATTAGAAAGACAAACTTTCCTAGCGTGAAGCGAAAGTTTAGGCAAAATTGTTAACAATAAATGACTATTCCTAAATTGTAGGGAATTTATTAAATGACTATACATAAATATTAATGAAATACACAAATTACTATGTTGTCCAATGTGAATTATATATTTTAAAGGGTAAAAAAGGTGAACGATATTTTGCTAAAAGCATTCGCGCTTTTACATATTTTAATGAAATACACAAATTACTATGTTGTTCAATGTGAATTACATATTTTAAAGGAAAACTACCAGTTATGTCACTCTACAACTTTCCTAACAAAAAATAGCCCAAAACAAAATATGTACTAAAAAAGGCCCAAATGTCATTTTTGGCCCAAATAGTTTCAATTAATGTCAGTTTTTTTGTATCCGTTATTTTTCGTATAGAAAATCGAGTTCTCTCTCTCTCTCTCTCTCTCTCTCTCTCTCTCTCTCTCTCTCTCTCTCTCTCTCTCTCTGCGATTTTTTCCAAAATTCAACCAAAATTGCTGAAATTGACGACAAAACAAGATACATTTCGATTATTTTCGTCTGATTCCAGGTAATTTCGAGTAGAAAACCTATTATTTTGTATATTTTTCTGATTGAATGCGTTTTCGTAGAATGGATGTTGCTTTTCTTTAGGCTTTTGCGACTGATTTTGTAAGTTTTGGTCGAGTTTTTGTATTAATTTCTTCACAAATTTCTGTAACCTTTTTTCGTATATTTTTTTTAAAAATTTTGTCATTGAACCTAGTTTCAATTTTGAAACAGAGCAATATGAGAAGACAAACTCGTTCGATGAGTTCATCACCTTATTCAAAGTCGATTTCAATTGAGAAATCGAGCAACATGAGAAGAGAAACTAGGTCGATGAGTTTATCTCCTCATTCAACCCTGGTTTTAGTTGACAAGTCGATTGATGAACAAAATATGCGAAGACAAAATCGTTCCGACAGTGTTAATGTGTTAGAATCTCGAAAGGATATTGTTGGAAAATCTGAGAAAAAGAAGAGCAAGAGGGTTATAATGGATGCTGATCAAGGTAAGAGAAAACGTGTCGTGGAGGACGAAGTGAATTTGGGTGTCAAGCCAAAAAAAAACAAGGTTCAAAAGGCAGAAAAAGTTGAAATCCCTGACAAAGTTTGTAAGGTATATACAATTTCAGTTATACTTTTTTCTATTGTTGACTCTTCTTTTAAAATTTGGATTTAGTTTGTATTTGTTTGTTCTTAATTCGTGTCATGTATTTGTAGCCTTGGAAGCTCTATATTCCAGTTGGTGAGCCGTTTCCTGTTACTCATTGGTCATCATACACTAATGTGGACATTGTATCAGTTTTACGATCAAAGTTGACTGATGTCCAGCTTCGGATGTTAAGGGAAAGCTGTTTTGGCTATTTTCTTGATTTACCTCGAGTTGCTATCCAGGCACAACTTATTCGTTCTTTAATGTTTAGGGAGTTGGTTCAAGATAAGTGTGATCAATTTTATGTGAAATTGAATGACGAAAGTGTTTTACGTTTCTTCGAGAATTTGGTATTGTAAGTGGTTTAACTTGTTGTGGTAATGAACATATTGAGGGTAAATTCAGTGGACCCAATAGGTTGGTGGATACTTATTTTTCTGGTTTTGAAGTGGCGTAAAGAAGTCACTTATTGATTGTTTTGAGAAGAAGAAATGGCAGTCTGATGAAGACGCAGTTAAGATTGCAATCATTTATTTCATAAACATATTTCTAATGTCCACTCAGGCTCAGAAGACATTTATAAGTAAACGTGATTTCCATCTTGTCGAGAGTGGTGAGTATGTGTCGTTTCCATGGGGTAAGATTGCGTTTCGAACTTTAATGAAGTCGGTGAGGGACAGGTTGAGGGGAAAGTCTGAGTTTTATAGGATTGGTGGATTTCCTCTTGCACTACATGTGTGGTTCTATGAATGTTGCACTGTAGTTGATCAAAAGTTTGTTGTTCGCGTTGGTGATCATACACCACGCATATTGAATTGGAAAATGACAAACAGGCCAACGCATGAGGACTTCTCTATTGGTTTCTTCAACAGCACAGGGAATAAGGTACCATCTTTTATGTCTTGATGGGATATACATTTATAATACACTGTAATTCATTATGATACATCAAACATACAGTTTTTATACATCTTTGATACATCTAGTACTGAATCACTTTTGGTTACCTTTGTAGTTTAAAAATATCTCTCCGACAATTGAAGAGCTAAGGAGATTTACTTTGCCTGTTGAAATTACCGATGAGTATCAGAAATATTTGACATCACGTAACAGGGGAAAACTTCCTATTGATGATAGCGATGATTTTGTCACGCCATCCCCGAAACATATTAAGGAGCCTGTCCCACCAAAAAAGGCGCCAAAAACGCGCCAGGTGTCCAACCTGTTGATTATGACCGTGAGTTGCAGAAGTTGAAAGCTGATGTGAAGCAAGTATGTATTGGTCTTTTTTATATATTTTTTTGAAAGTATTGTTCAAATTGTATATTTAAAGTCTATTATCTTTCTTATTTGTTTCATCTTGTAGCTCCATAAGCAGTTAAATTCCTTCATGGATTATGTTTCTGATAAATTCAAGGAGCTCTTTGAGTTGATAAATTCCAAGGTATGTGTTTCTTTTTCATTGTGCATTTTTTTTATTTTTTAGTTAACTTACTATATCCTTTTTTTTAAAATAGCTTGGTGCAAGCGAAGTCAAATATGGTGCACATCCAGAGGAAGACACCAGTGGTCGTCAAGACAATAATGATTTTGTAAGCAATATGGAGTTTTGTGGCAATGAAGATGTTGAAATGGATGGTTGTCAGGTGTGTTTAGTTGTGCATTCTGCACTTTTCCCTTTTCTTTTCTTTGTTGTTTTTGATAATTCGATTCTTTTTTAAAAAAATAGGTCGGTGGAAGTGAAGGCAAAGATGTTCCACATTCTCAAAGAGATACTAGTGTAGCAGATCAGTTAGGTGTCAATGCTATGGAAGGACCTTCTGGTGTGAAAGTTGACATGTTTGTTGCTAAAGTAACTTTCACACCAGATGTAGCACATGCTGGCGTTATTGGTGAGATTGCAGATGCGGCGGCAGGGGAGACGGAGGAAGAATATGAGAAACAAAAAGTGCTGTTTGTGCGACTGCAAGTGTTGATGCAGCGGCAGGGGAGACGGAGGAAGAATCTGAGAAACAAAAGGTTCCTAAATCCCGGACGGGTGCTGTTTGTGCGACTGCAAGTGTTGATGCAGCGGCAGGGGAGACGGAGGAAGAATCTAAGAAACAAAAGGTTCCTGAATCCCGGACTGGTGCTGTTTGTGCGATTGCAAGTATTGATGCGACGGCAGGGGAGACGGAGGAAGAATCTGAGAAACAAAAGGTTCCTGAATCTCGTACTGGTGCTGTTTGTGCGACTGCAATTGTTGATGAGGCGGCAGGGGAGATGGTTCTGTACAATGCTGAATTACTTCCTGAAGTATCGCTGCAAATGGAAAAAAGAAAGAGATGTCCTGCAAAGGCCGTGCAGTCTCCGTTCATTTCTGTGTTTGATTCAGGTTCCAGTACTGGTGTTGTTGCAGCGAACGGAGAAAGGCAAATTTATGCTATTAAGCATCATTTTCAAAGCCTGATACACATATGATACAGATATGATACACATAAGATACACAGTTTTCAAATATGTATTGATGAAGCCACTCTTATTTGCAAATTTCTAAAACTATTTGCATAGTTTTCTAGCTGCTACGACTGTTTTCCATTAGTTAGCTTTGTTACTACACAAATACAGGCATGAGTAAGAGCCTATACACAGAGATACATAGGTGATACACGAGCGATACATAGATGATACAAATGTGATGCACAAGCGATACATATATGATACATAGCTAATACAACTTCTTTTTAATCAAACAGATGTATAATATAAACTTGCAACACGATTTTAATTGATAGGTCAAATATTTATATATATCTAAAATTCAAATGACATTATACAATGATATAGTTCTTGATATATTGCATTCTTCTAAATCTCTATGATATTCAGTAAAGTAAAATAACAAGTAATTCTAAATTTGACATATTTCATCCTCTCTTTGGATTATTTCTACAAGTTTTCCTGTTGTGACCTTCTTCTCCACACTGTCCACATGAAATCGACCTTTTTTTGTTCCCTTTCAGATATTGGCTTGCACCTCCCCTTCCTTGGCCTTCCTATTCTTTTAGTCACGTCTGGTAGCAAGACTTTTTCATTTAGAGCTTCTGCGGGAATTTCCCATGTGCTTTCATCAGGAACCGGATAATTTGGAATTTCATAGGTCTTCAATAGGTACTTCGTGGTGTAGTACACCGAGCAATACTCAATGTGATCAATGTATTTGTATTTTAATATTGCCCAAGCATGTGCACGTGGCAGCTCATCCAACTGAAACCTTCTACAGGTGCAAGTTCGATCTTTTTAGGAACACCATTCTCTGCTTACCCTTGTCAAGTACTGAATATAAGTAACTCGTCGAAGGGATCACCTACAAAATTTATCAACTATCATTAGTGGTGACAAAGCAGATGCCCTCAAAATACATATACTAGAGAGCCTACAAGATTCAAAATAGCTTAATATCATGTCAAACCAACCAATATTTCATGAGTGGGGTAGGTATAAATGCTACATTAAATTGAAAGCCTTTGCTTTTGTGCAGGTGGACACTAGTTTAACAGAATCACACAAAGGTTTCAAGATATAACAGATCCGTGAAATTCAGCATGATTACATATTCTATGCGCAAGTATCTACAGATTCCAGTCATACCTTCATCTGATGTGACAATTCAAGATTGTCCATCAGCATTGTATCATATTTTTTTCCAAGATCAGTGATGACTCTACTGCATTCTTTAGGTTTGTAACATTCCATCGTCCGATCAATTTCCTTATGTAGTCTAGCAAAGGCAGTACTGGGAGTTCCCTAGCAGCCTTGAGTGCTGCATTGATCGACTCCGCAATGTTTGAAGTCATCGTCAATGTTCTGTTGACAGTGGAATGTGCTCTGGACCATCTTTCATACCCAACATTCATTAAGTAATCTTTGACCCTCTTATCAATTTTCTCTACCTCTGCCATGTGGTAATCAAACTTCTCAACTGTGTATGCTTTGGCCATAGTAAAGAATATGTCTTTGAGCAGCAAATGGTTTTTTTTTGTAATTTTTTTTTACATTATTCCATAGATGCCATATGCAGACACAATGAGGTACTTGTGTTACAATGTTGCCGCTGCATTTTCAATGCCTTCATGCCTGTCCGAGACTATGCACATTCCCTCCCTTTCCCCAAATGCATCCTTGAATCTCGCAAAAAACAACTCCTAGGAAGCATTATTCTCTGAATCTACTATGGCATATGCGAGTGGTAGGATATTACCTGCTGGATCTTGTGTTGATGCTATCAATAATGTTCCTCTATATGCCGATTTAAGAAAGGTTCCATCTACAACAACAATCGGTTTGCAATACTGCCATCCTTTTATAGACGGATATAATGCAACGAAAGCATACATGAACAAGCCTTCCTCTGTTTTTTTCAAACTTACCACCGACATAGGATTTGTAAGAACCAACATATAAAAGTAGCTTGGCAGCTTTTCATATGATTCGCTCGGGTTTCCTCTCAGTACTTGAACTGCATATTCTTTCGATCTCCATGCTTGCATATATGTCATCTGAAGACCATACTGCTTGTTCATGTCTCCAATTATGTCATTAGGAGTGTATATTATTTTTGGGTCTTTATACTTGTCTATCAGAAGACTGCCGATGAGTTTTGCAGTAGCTTGACGTTGTGCGTAAGATCTGTCTTTCAGGGGGCATGAGTGCACTTTGCTGAAATTTCTGACCTTGAAAACGTTTGCTTTTTTCAGGCTCGAAGACTTAAAATACTAATCACAGTTGTTGTTGATGCATACTAGGCAGTACCTACGACAAGGATATAAACTTTTCCATCAATAAACAGAGCGACATGAAATACAATGATATATAGTGATACACACCGCCATCAACAATACTAGATGAAAAAATACAACGACTATACAGTACTAGACGGTGACAACCACAACTTAAAAGTGTACAACCACATACTTACAAGCAAAAACTTATTTTCTGCATAATTATGCTTCTAATATCAACTACGATATACATTGAGATACATAATTATACAATAAATATTTTGATACCTGCTTTCACTTGATCTATGCACCTTAAACTGAAATTTTTCCTTTACTGCCAAGTGCCTCATGACTTTGATTATCGTTGCCTTGTCTTTATAAATTTGACCTTCTTCTACATCTATGTGTTGAGGGTCAGTTATTATTGTATTTTCATCAGACTCTGTATCATTCCAGTCCTCTTCATCCCCAAACTCGATCATCTTAATTGTATCTGTATCTCTCCTCTACAACTGAGCTTTGTGCACATTCTGAAGAAATCACAGCAGAATTGGAATTGTAGCAGATCATGTCCATATCCTTTTCACTCGATGTTATACAAAGGGGATACATTGTAAATTCTAAGCTTTTTTTCCAGCTCAAGATATACACATACACCCATACTATTGTGTATCACTATTGGCGGAGAACCGTTTTGGACAGTGTATTTGATTTCAATATCACTCAATGAAGTATCTATCATAAGTTATTTCGAAATCACGTCTACAAAATCTTCAAAACTTATATTTGGAGTAACTATTACAACATCTGCATTATAATCTACAAAGCTGTTGTCAACATTCCACCGGCCACCATACTGAATAAAAATTGATAAATTTGCCATTGAAGTAGCTGAAATTAGGTCAAAACTCACTAATTCCTTGATTGATTTTGATTGCAGTTCGTAGTTCCTTCTACACAGAAATTGCAAAAGCTGTATCTACCCAGAAATTGCGAAGGTATATAGTGAAATTGATCGATTTTGAGTGAAATTTGGAGCTCCCTTTGAGAATTTTTGGAGAGAGAATGCCGTGATTTACAGAGGTAGAGAATGTCGTGATCTGTTAAATTGATACGCTTGAAAAAACAGGGAAGGAAGGAAGATCTTTAGCGTGATTCTCGGATAGAAGAATCCTTCCTTACGCGTATCTCTAGTTTTGGGCTACTTTTGGTAAGTGTCTAATTTTGGGCTAGAGGTTGGTAAGTTTGTATTTAAATTGGCTATTTCTGTACTTCTCCCTATTTTAAAGGGTACAAAAGGTGAACAATATTTTGCAAAGGGCATTCGCGCTTTTACATAAATATTAATGAAATACACAAATTACTATGTTGTCCAATGTGAATTACATATTTTAAAGGATAAAAAAGGTGAACGATATTTTGCTAAGGGCATTCGCGCTTTTAATATAGTATAGATAGATAGATTAGTAGGATTTGCACCAAGTAGCCGATTTTAAGGGGTGCCGTCTTGAATACAGAACTTTAAGTTTAGCAAGTATTTTCCCCCGCTTGCCGTATGGGCACACTTTTAAGGTTTGACTTTGAAGTTTTACCCACAAGGCCAGCGGAGGACCATCCCAAAAAGTATCATATTTCTACAATATTTTGGATTTTAAGGGGGTGATTTAAAATTTATTTTAAGTATTTATATTTTAGCCGCATTGGCAAACTTCAGTCATATTATTTTGTTCTTTTGTTTTCGCAATTGAAGATTTTCTTCTGCATAACCTTTATGAGTTAATGATTTCAATCATAAATCCGAGAGATTGTAGCATGTTTCATTTGCCACATATGTTGATTTCATATATTTGTGTTTTTTGCATTCCAATAATGATTTTTACATTCTGTTTACTCATAAAATAGGCTATCATTAGCGGTCGGCATCAACCATGGCTAAAGTAATTTTATTGAATTTAACACCAATCAAAATGCATATAAAAGTCATCTTTATTGAAATTCAACCCTGATCTGAAACAAATTCAACCTCACCAGACAAACATTTAAAAGGTCTTGCACCAATCCTTGTGCTTTTACACAACATTACAATGTCCTAATGGACAAAATATAATGCCAGTGTCTATTAACTTCACATATATGAGCGCATACGAGGCCTTACTAGAGACTGAGCACCATCGACGAAGATGGAAGTTCCAGTCATGTATCGTGAATCATCACCGATTAAATAGATGACAGTGGATGCCAGATCCTTTTTAACGTCAAGCCATCGATTTAGAGGCGCTGCTTCCTTGGTCAACTTCTTCGCTCTCTCCTTTCCCACTGACATAGGATACTCATCCTCGAGGTGCAAGCCACGCGATATGCCATTCACCCTAATTTGGTGCTTCCCCATCTCTAGTGCAGATAGCTGAGCAGGCATACAGATATTATCATCAAAATAAGCATAATTAGACAAAACGTGGAACTAATATATAATGGAAGCAGCATCGCTCCGGAAGTTAAAGCTAGTTTAGTGGTAGAATCTAATATGACTGTTTCCGGTAAGATTCTGAGACTAATGTTAAAACAATTCAGGAGAAAAGAAACCACGAGAACTGCTATATCGAAGAACAATTCAAAAGATACCATGGAAACTGAAGTCTTCTCTAACATTCACAGACCTCTCTATCCAGGGACTACAGAGATAAATTGATGATCCTCCCAAATTTTCGATCGCCTCGGAGCCTTCGATAGTCAATATCCTACAACTGGAACCAAAACCACCTTCTCTCCCCTCCCAAATATTGCTAATACTTCCAACTTTGAGACAAGCAGTAATGACAGATATATAAAATAAAATAGATAAAAATTGAAAATCTGTAAATTATCCGTAATTGAAGTATATCCCACATGGCAATCAAACTTCCCGATCACCCCCCAAAAAAGGGAGGGTCGTAATTCATTTTGAGGAGATGTCATGGTGTGAGTTTTCCTAGTGCTCGAGCAAAAGATAGTAAACCCAGAGATACTAATATACCATATTAGACAACATAATTTGTCTGAAATTTGAAATTTCTTCCACAATTGGGAAATCCCAAACAACCTCAAAGGCATGATGCAATAATAGATGATACAACACATGTCTAACAGAATAAATTAGTAATTAGACGGAAAAGAGGGGTGATCAAGAGAAGGAACTATAAAGTGAAAATGTTAATGAAGAGGGGTAATATCTTGTCCCATCTAATTTTATGGAACATGGTCTTACACAGTCTGATCATGCATCCAAAACACATAGGAGAACAAAAAAAGTCACTTACCCTAACCAGCTGCTGTATTCCAGCCGCACATGAACCATAAGCAGCAGCTCCTTGATATATTCCTCTCTCAGCACCAATGATCGAGGTCAGAAATACAATGGATCCTCCGGATTTATTATCTCGCATTCTTTTACCAATACATTTCAACAGGTACCATCCAGCCATAAAATTTATCTTGACAATCTTTTTGAACTCGTCTTCAACTAGCTGCAGTGGATCTTGCATTTTCCCTATTTCATTGCATGACAAGTATTAATAAACTTACTGTCAAACATGACGCACCTCTAAACAAAGGCCAAACGCATCCATAAACTAACATGTCATGAAAAGAGTAGCAAGCACCAAAACCTATTAATAACATAATACTAAGACGAAACAAGGAGTTCTACTTCTGGAGGCTACATCTTGGTCCTGCTTATGGGGTCAAATGTATGAGACGGAATCAGTTAACAAGCTTTTGGGCCCACTCCGTCTATTATATCTAAGTTCTCTCTCACCAACTAACTTTTATCCAACACAGAAGTAGGTTTTGTGAAGCAGTCCCTGCATGCTTTTCCTTGCTTAAGACAGGACTACAACTTGTATTTTCTAGCCACACATAACAAGTTCCCTTTACACACATCACTCAAACTGCCCTCAATTGACAATGTTTAGTCTACATTTGGTATATTAACATTGGGATATGGGAGAGATAAAAAGTGAGAAGGGGGTGGTCACTCAAACAGAAAGGCAAAAGGAGTGGATTAAAACAACAAGAAGACAATGGATCACTCAAATACTTATTTTCTCTTCTCATGAAACTCGAATGGGACAAATTTCTGAGTCTAGGAAGGTAAATAAGATTTACTATTGTTATGGCTAGGTACTCTTTGCAAGAAAAGAACTTCGTAGTTCTGCAGGTCTAAAATTAGATATAACATACAAACCCAAATCTAGAAACTACAGTATTCCGTAATTTTCAAGATAATAGAGCACATAGTGCTTAATTCATATTAACACATTACGGGGACAAAAAAAATATCTTTCTTGTTCGATATAGTTGCACTTCGAAATATTTTTCTGATTTCCAATAAATATGCAACAAATTCAGCAAGTAATATGGTAATGACAAACAACTCACAACCACAAAAAAATACGAGGTTAGCTAGTTTACATCACAATCTATTCGTACATGTTCAACTATACAAGAGATTTACAACACCAGTAGTAAGTAATTCCCATGTGCACCATGATATTGATAGCAGCTATGGAGTTAGAGTACTGAAAACCAGTCGATCCTTAATAGTTTCGCTACTTCCACAGTTCAGAACCAAGTCACATCTTCACTTTCTAACACTTAATAATCTCAAAACATGAATGAACAAACATCAAATATTATTTAAGCCCACAGACAGAAGAAACTTGACATTCAACTATTCACACACGTGGAGAAAAACTATTCACAATATAAAGATACCTATTATCAATATAATCGCTGATCTAATCAAATCCTAATCTGCTATGATTTGCCAAACCCTTTATTGTGTTATCAGGTTGACAAAATTAGTTAGCCATTCGCGCATGATTATTTTCAGTTCATATGCTGGATAGAACAGAGAAGTAGCAATATCATCGTCATTTTACATCCTTCTGTATCTAAAGAATAAAGATAATTAAGATATTTGTTTGAAATAAATGTCATGTTGTACCTTCATAAGAATAGCAGTGTACCAAAGCATCCAAATGTCCAAATATCTTCCACGCCTTCTCCACAGCTTCCTCATAAGCACTTTCTCTATCCTCCGTCATGTCCAATCCCACAACTTCCACTGCAACGCTACCCTCTAGAGAATGCTTTATCTTCTCTGCTACACTCTTCAATTGGCTCTCATTTCCCAACAAAACCAACCTAAGCGGTAGAATCAACAAAAGGATTAAGTAGAGCTTATGTTTGTGCAAGCAGTTGTGCCTATGAAATGTGAGTATCAGAGTGCCTATACTATATTCCATGACAAACTGAACCGCTCTCTCTTCTCTGTGCGTGCGCGTGTGTGAAAGAAAGGATGAGTTCTATGCATTTTAAAAAAGGGAAAGTACATACTGGCAACCCCTCTGAGCTAAATGGTAAGCAATGTTATTGCAAATGTCATCACCATTGGAAGTAAGCAACACCTTCTTTCCACGATTTTCCATTTCCACGCCAAACTAAAGAAGATTGCAGTCGTCTCCAAAAAAGTAGCTCAGGCAAAGAACGACATAAAGTTCCAAGATAACCTGAAAAGAAAAATGCATACACCCAGGAAAACACTGTCGAAGATTACTGAATGTTATATTTTATAAACATGATTAAGATTAAACATTGATAAGAAGTCTTTAATTCATAGTACGGGAATAGCTACTACTGATATGAGAAAGCAAAATCTTTATTTATGATCTATTAGACCCATGATTAACGTGGGGAAAATTATATAATTCACCATAAGTCAAGCAGACATTGGAATTAACAACTAAAATCATCTAGTCAATCCTGAGCTCGAGGAGTTATAAAATTATTGGTGGAAGGGTAATGTGTACGCATACCCCTACCTTGCCAAGTACAGAGACACTCGGCTTAAGAAACAGTAAACTGGAAGCAACCAACTATAACAACAACATGAAAAAAGCTACGTGTAATAACACACAAAAACGTTGACCCATATCATAAAACACCCATCAATTTCCATTAGAATGAAAAACGAAAAACCGATCAATTGCAAACAAATAAACAAACAAAAAAGAGAAAAAAAACGTAGAACACCCATAAATTCTTTACCAGCTGCTCGATCCGGGAAAAATCAGAAACACTGCTGGCCCTGAATTGAAAATTTTTACAAGTAGGAAGTGAGTTGGGATGGTCAAGAAGCTTGAGTGTATATATATATATGTATATATATGTAGACCCAGATATTGACTGGTAGGTAAGGCTAATTACCTTACCAAAATTAGACCACAAAAAATAAATACCTTGACGGCTCGGAGACAAAACCACGTGTTTCGCGCTGTAATGACAGTAGTCGGCTAATTGATTCAGATAATGTCATAATCAGTATATCTCCGTTCACTAAAATTTAAACATAAAATAAGAAATTGCCTAGTATTTTGGGCCTTTCATGGAATTTCAACATGTGATTTCACTTAATTTTTAGGGGGTTTCTAAAATCTGTGATGCGAAAAATATATTTATATAACCTAAAATAATAATAATAAGTAACATATTATAACATAGTATTAGTTATAGTGATAATATGAAAAAATCATTACAGTATCGGTGTATATAACATGAATCCTATTTCAGTGAATTTTTTTTTAAGAAAAGTAATTTTATTAATCAATTGTGATTACACTTCTGTTTGAAGGGGCGTAACTGGTAAAATTGTTGTCATGTAACCGGGATGTCACGGGTTCGAACCATGTAAACAGTCTTTTATAGAAATGCAGGGTAAAGCTGCATACAATAGACCCTTGTGATTCGGCCTTTCCCCGGACCCGCGCATGGTGGGAGCTTAGTGCACTAGGCTACCCTACACTTCTGTTTGATTCCTTGATCCTTCTATAACGTAGGTTGATGCAGACTTAATTGAGATGTGTTTGATCTCTATGAAAGTCGAACAACACTTTATATTAATCACGAGGAACGATTTCTTTTAATCTCTCATTTTATGGATCTTTTTGAATTATTTGATTGTCAAGAAGCGTCAAACCGTATTTCGAATTGATTTTGAGGAAAAACGTTTTAACGTTCCTGGAAAAAAAAAATCAAGACCAAAAATATAACGACAAACATTATATTTGATTTCAAGTGATGGGGTTACAATCTCTAAAAACAAATCCAAAGAAACGTAGTCCTCTGATTCTTCTCCTCACGAATGATGGTTCAAGAGCTTGAGAGCTTGATCTTGAACTTGACAGATTTCAGATTTGTGGTGCGTCATGAACAATTTGAAGATCGTCACGAACCAGGATTTGGTGTTGGTTATCATGAGCGGAAGATTTGAAGTCGATCGCCTATGATTTGAGTTCGCCTTTGGGGTTTGACCACAGACGAAGATTGCAGGTGTGAAGGCAGACCTTGATGTTGTTTTTCAGTGTTTCTTTAGCATTTCCTTCTGCTTACTTGATTGTTCCTTCTTTTCTTACCCTGTGACCCCCTTTATATAGGCGTGGGTAGAGTAGCCTCCAAGAAAACTCTAGTGCAGTCATTGGGCTGGAGGTTTATGAGCCGATCCATTTGATGGAAGAATGGACTAGCCCAATTTTATTGGACTTTTATTTAAATCAATTTAATTAGATTTAAATAATTGACTCAATCATACTAGCCCATAATATTTGTTTGGTCTAGTATATGTCCAATCATGATAAAATCCAAATGTCGTATGGATTTAAATTTAATAAAAATTTAATTGTCTACAAACATTTTTTGATCACTTCGACTTTGAAAAAATATTATTTTATTTCTTGATCTCTTAGTAAATATTGAAATTTATGAACTCTTTTAGATTTTAAATTCATTTAAGTACCTACCGAGTTCCTGGTCTGTGCCATGCGAAAATATGCAAGGTTGTTGTGCTCGGCTCCAATTGGTTTAACATTAGAAATTAATAAAATTAATCAGTTCCGTTTAATTAATGTAATACTCGTAATTGCTGACATACGGAGAAAAAAATCTCGTTGGCCTAATAATATGATCAAATTAGGTACATTTAATTAAATGGTCTAATGGACCACTAGTAGCACTCCATGAAATTAGCTTCAACTCACACCATACATTTCCTACTTTGCTTTCAAAGTTCAAACACCTTTAATAATTAAGTAATCGCTACAAATATAATCTGATTACAAAATTTGAAATTTGATTACAAATAGACCTAACGATGTAGATACTTAGCAAAATTTTGGTTAACTTCGATAAGCCAAACTCTTCAAATAAGTGATGTCATAACTATGAACCAATTTCAAGCTTTAAAGTGAATGCAAGTTTATTAATTAATTAATTATCTAGATCAAAAGTTTGGATTCTATGTGATTAAAACCTAGCTAGGATATTAATTTCCCTTATTGCCTTTGTGACTAAATAACACTTATCCTATTAAGTCTCATTTGGTATTTTGTTAATTGTATGAGTCGAAATCTGATCAAGAGGAATTCTGCACTGAAAGGGGCAACAGAAGGATCAAGAAAGCAAAAGGAGTATTTAAGAGGCTCTACGTCGGCGAATACCTCGGCCACGGCTGAGGTCATGCACTCGGAAGGCCTGTACAACGAAGTAAATGATACGACACTTCAGAGGGTTAACCTAAAGTACGGTCGAAAGACTAAGGTACCCTGGTTAAGAACCGTTGGGTAAATGAAAATATCTCGCACAAATACTAGATGGGAGAATTAAAATGGGGGGGGGGGGGGGGGGCTCCAAGAGCTGAGAAATCATCATTCATAACAAGGAGAAACCTAAAAGCGTACTTCGTAAATGGGGGAGAGCCCAGAACCATGCGTTCATTTGTAATCATTATCATTACATAAACGAAGAGAAGTTTGGTTTACGGATCGGTGAACTTCTTTCTTTTATTCCTTTACTTTATATTATAAATTGATGTTGTTGAGTATGTTACTCAATTGTATACCAAAGGTGTCAAACGTGCTCATAATCGATCCTTGAGTCTAACCATTCGGTTCCTTTTGCTCATTATTTTCTGATCTAGAGTTAATTATTTTTGGCTAGAATTTATCCCTCTTCTTTTTATTTATATTAGTTTACCAAAAGATTTGAAAAATATTTTGCTCAAACAATTTGGCGCCGTCTGTGGGGATTTTCTAGCCAAAGCCTTAGTTCCCTCTAGATCCAAACATGGCCTTAGCTCTATCTCCCATTCGGAGAAGTTTCACCCTTTCATTATGAATGTCGACTTGCAAAACCGGTCGGTAAACCCCTGAAACCGCCAAACCAACCAAGGGTAAATCCTTACGCGAGACTGGAGTTATGCCTGGTTTACACACGAAAACTGCTATGCGCCACAGCAGCAACCCTGATGCATTGTGAACATGAGCCATCATAGTGGGACTATGACTACGCATACCAAACACGTCCATAATCCCATTTCCAGGTTAGTATCCAACACCTCCTACGTCCTGAGCATATCGCCTTCCCTCCTACTATATGAGACGATGCTTGTTCTGTAATTTACTGACTAAAATACTCCTCCTCCGTATGTTTGTGGTATGACTTACATTTCTGCCATCTTTGCATGCCGGGACTGAGACGAACTGGGACTTGAACTCAAGACCCTAATGTGGGGAGTGGATCGTCCACCCACGAGATGCCAAAGCTCAACCAGTGACAAGGCTGAGCGCAAAGCCGAAGCCGACATCATGCCGGAAACTAGTACCAGAATACAGAACAAGGCGAGCCGCCTTGCGGCGCGATCCCTAGTTCATTGCCAAGCGAGGGAACTTCCCAGGTCCAAAGAGCGCAGCCGTCAAGGGAAACGTGGCCAATCCCCCTCATTCATCAGCTAAACAACCGACCAAGGTAACAGATGATCCATGTACTTCTAACCCACTATTCCTTCTTTAGAAAAAGAGAGGAGAGAGAGAGAGAGAGAGAGAGAGAGAGAGAAAGAGAGAGAGAGAGAAGTGAAACCGAGAACGTCCCCCCAAATACGCGAACGAAGGCTAGCCGACATACGGGCTCTAAGTTCCTCCCTACGGCAAACGGAAAATTGGGAAAATCCCCCACACCGTACCATACTACGAATAACAAACAAACGGCTCAGAACAAGCCGACATCATTAAGAAACAATCTCCATAGCCTGGGATTGGGCGGTAAGCCCATGGAACGTACAACCTTTCCAACACAGGCAGAACATGAACAAGAAAGCTTGCCCGTATGCTCGCCATGACGATGCTACGCCAATTCAACCGACAAAATACTACGAGTCACGTGCGAACATTCAAATTAATCGAGACCTAGGGTGCCTAGAAGCCCAAGCGATAAGTTCATCGCCCGTCTCGTCAACGGTCTCTCCAGGCCGAGCTATGAAGGGACTAGATAAACTGGGACTCACCCCGACACATACATAAACTATGCAGCAACGCATGATATTCTCCAATGAAAGCAAGATTAGATAAACTGGGACTCACCCCGACGCATGCATAAACGATGCATTAACGAGTAATATTCTCCAATAAAAGCAAGGCAGCATGCAACATTCTTACCACTCCATCGAGCCCGCACATCGCCAAGCGGAAGTAAAGTTCGATCTCGCTCGAACTCATAACGGGTTACAATTTGACCTTGCTCGAATTTATACCATTACGGCCCCGGTCATCGCCAAATGAAAGTAAAACTCTACCTCGTTCGAATCAACAAGCCAAATTTCGACCTCGCTCGAACTCATAACGGGTTACAATTCGACCTCGCTCGAATTTATACCCTTACGGCCCCCGGCCATCGCCAAGAGAAAGTAAAATTCGACCTCGTTCGAATTAACAAGCCAAAGTTCGACCTCGCTCGAACTCATAACGGGTTACAATTTGATGGCGCTCGAATGTGTACCCTTACGGCCCCGGCCATCGCCAAGCGAAAGTAAAATTTGACCTCGTTCGAATCAACAAGCCAAAGTTTGACCTCGCTCAAACTCATAACGGGTTACAATTCGACCTCGCTCGAATTTATACCCTTGCAGCCCCCGACCATCGCCAAGCGAAATAAAATTCGACCTCGTTCGAATCAAGAAACCACAGTTCGCCTCGCTCGAACTCATAACGGGTTACAACTCGACCTCGTTCGAATTTATACCCTTACGGCCTCCGGCCATCGCCAAAGAGTAAAATTCGACTTTCATTCAAGTTAATAAAGTTCTACCTCGCTCGAACTAACCAATTAAGGTTCGACCCCGTTCAAACTAACGAGATGAGATCCGACCTCGCTCGAATCAGCAAGCTAAAATTCGACCTCATTCGAATTCCCAACACTCATCACGGGAAAATCTTAAGATCTTTTTCAAAAAAAATGATGAAGAAAGTCAGAGATATGAAGCCAAAGGCAAACCAACTATCTTATTCAGAAGATATACACACACATCATCATCTTACAAAAGGCCAAAAGCGAGCCCCCGTAAAAAAAATAAGCAACAACAAAAGAACAAAAAAAAAGCTAAAGTACAAAAAGCTACAAAAAGTTCACTCGGCCTCATCTCCACTACCGTTCCCGCCAGTGTTGTCATCATCAGAAGAAAGACCATCTTCAATCTCAACACCCCCACCGGCCTCCGGTGTCATAGGTCATAACCGCAGGCAAGACAAGCTTCGCGTGCCTTAACCCGAGCATCTTCAAAAATGGCATCAGGAATGCTCCCCGTAACCCACAAATTCTTATATATATCTCGTTAGGCCTCAACATGGACCCATATCTCGTACAAATGGCGGGGGACAGCAACAGACGCAGATTCTTGAGGGGAGGCCTGAGCCAACAGTTGCGCCCTCTCGGCCTTGAGAGCCACAACTTGGTCTCCCAAATTTTAGGCATCTCTCTCGAGCTCACCAATCCGCTCCTCGAGCCTTGCCTCCCTCAGTGTGGCCGTCGCCCTCTCGGCTTCCCGCTCAGACCTGAGGACGCGGATAGTGTCTTCCAGCGCCGCTGCCCTCGCCAAAGCCGCCACTCGGGTTCCCTCGGACCTCCAACTCGCCACCTTCCTTTCTATCTCACTCACCTTCTCCGTCCACTCTGCACTTAGATTGGTAACTCTACTGGCATTCTGCTCAAGCTCGGCTCGCAAAGACAACACCTTCGCCTGAAGATCCTCGCATTCCGCTGCAACCCTTTTGCCCACCTCAAGCTCCTCGTCTTTGGCCCTAACCGGCAACTAGAGCTCGCTACATCTGCGGATAGACCGCACTAGATCCTCGTCCTTCATCTCCAACTCCTCCTTGAGGGACTAGTATTATTGCCCGCCCTAAGCTGCGCGTGCATCTCACGTCACCTGTTGCGATACCGATGATATTTCGCAGCCATTTTTAGAAAGATATCAGCCCGTGTCTCAGTCTGACGAGCACTCTCGATCTCCAAGATTTAAGTCTGAGGAGGGAAAAAGGAAGAATCAGCGAAAGCAAATGGCAGAAAACAAAGAAAATAGCAAAAGCAAACTCACCCTCAAGGCCATCGCAGCCACACCGCGTGACAAACCGGAATCACTGATCTCCCGAAGAGATCTACTTTCAGCGGAGGAGCACAAAAGGTCAAATTGGGGCAACAAGTCCACTGTGTCCTCCAACAGGTTAAAGTTCGATGGAATTTTGAGCACACGGGAGGATCCTTCCGTCCTCACATTGACCCTGGTAAAACCTTCCTCGAACATCCTCATGTCCTCAGGATCGATATCAGAATCAGATTCATAATCATCTGCCATTATTCCCTTCAATCGCTCATTAGCCGAAGAGGGGGTGCGGGCCTGCCGAGATGTCGATGGACCGCTCGGAACAATCGCGACGGCCTCCGAACTCTGTCCCCCTGCCACGGCAGCTCTTTCACTCCCGAAACGGGCACCGCCTCCACACCGAGGCTGGCATCACCGCCAAAATAGGGTCACCCCTCCAGGGCATTTTAATCAAAGATGCCCCCTCCGACATTACTCTCTGCCTCTTTGACGGGACCTCTTCGCCACCATCATGAGAAGGTTTGTCCGCCGAACGAACTGTAGGGACCGGAGTGTCCGACCAAAGAGCAGCCTACGAATGAACAGGTTCGGGCGCGAACACGGTCTGCGGAATAGCCAGACTTTGGATGCCCTCATCCACAACTACCATCGGTACGGGCCTGGAAGAAGAAGCCGGCTGACGGAAAGCAAGGACAAGAGCCCTCGCCCTTCTCGCTCCTCTCCGACTTGCGAATGAGAGAAATTTGACTAAATGAAGATATAAGGTAAAGAAAAACACGGAGCAAAGAACAAAGCAACTAAGGCCGAAACAAGCCGACTCACCAGCGGAAGGTTTGCGTCCAAACCTCTCGTGGAAAGGTGCCCATTCGCGAATCCCCATCATGTGGGGCAGAATCAAGCTCACCCGCTCGCGAATATTAGCAACTTGCGGAGGAGGTACTCTCTCGGCTGCGAAAATAAAAACACCCGACGAGATCACTAAAGGGAGACGACCAACAATCATTTAATATATATATAATAAAAGGAAAGTAAAGGAAGATCTACGGGCGAAATTCCACGCCTCGGGAAACCCCGCGGGGTTCGATACCACGTGCTTTGTTCAGACATAGAAGAAGTTCTCCCAAAAGCGGCGAATGGCCTTGTCATCCATCTTCATCACCAATCCCTTGGTTCCTCGGTGACGAAGGTGAATCATCATGCCCCTATAAAAATGGGGGGTGAAGAGGTGAAACATGTGTTGTAGAGAAATTTCCCGATCGTCCAGCTCCGCGTACTTGATAAGCATAAGGAAGAATTTGTATACGTACGGAGAGAGCTGAGCCGGACACACCTCGTAGAAGCGGCAGAAGTCCACCGCCAAGGAAGGAAGGGGAAACGTGTATCCGATGCCAGATGGATATGCGTAAAATGCGTAGTAGCTCGGGCGATGTATATGTACTGTCACGACCCGTCGGGACCAGTTTAATGTGATTAGGGATTCTCCATTTGGTTTTGAATGCCGTGAGCACCACAGCATCCATCGTAGAAATAACAGGTTCAAACTCACCCTTGGCAGGGCTCTTGAAGTCTGTCCTTGCCTTCCCTGGGCGAGGAACCACCTCATCCACGGTTGGAAACTTCTCATCTTCCGCCGTAACTACATCCTCTTCACGTGGAGGCATATCAATTTTCGGCGCAAGGGAAACATCAACTCTCTCCGGGTCAGAGGATGCACTAGCTATCTCTTATTTGGTTGCGAAAATCGAGAACGATAAGGGAAAAAGGTAGCGGACACAAGAATCTTTAACAGAAAGGGAAATGTGAGAAACCGAGGGAGAAGAAGAAAAGTTATGAAAGTCTCTCTTGAGCCATTGGGAAACACAACATTCAAATGTAAGAGCTTTCCCCGTTTATAGGGATATAAATACCCCGAGCAGGAAAACCAAGCGCTGCCATTTTGAAAACGGAAAGGGTACGAGAAACGATGCAATGGTTTGATGCAGCTTTCGAAATGTCACACCATCATCTCGCCATAAGGTATTCCCCTATCAACCAAAATGCTCAGATTTCTCAAACTTTCGAATTGGCAAGGTCCGCCTATCGAGCTCACCCAAGGGCAACCCCGACAGACGGAGGACTAACTGTATGGGTGGAAATCTGATCAAGAGGAATTCCGCACGAAAAGGGGCAACGGAAGGATAAAGAAAGCAAATGGAGTATTTAAGAGGCTCTACGGTGGCGAATACCTCGGCCACGGTCGAGGTTGTGCACTCGGAAGGCCTATACGGCGAAGTAAATGATACGGCACTTCAGAGGGTTAACCTAAAGTACGGCCGAAAGATTGAGGTACCCTGGTTAAGAACCGTTGGGTAAATGAAAATACCTGGTATAAATACTAGATGGGAGAATCGAAAAGGTGGGGGGGGGGGGGCTCCAAGATCGGAGAAATCATCATTCATAACAAGGAGAAACCTAAAAGCCTACTTCGTAATCGGGGGAGAGCCCATAACCATGCGTTCATTTGTAATCATTATCGTTACTTAAACGAATAGAAGTTTGGTTTACGAATCGGTGAACTCCTTTCTTTTATTCCTTTACTTTATATTATGAATTGATGTCGTTGAGTAAGTTACTCCATTGGATACCAAAGGTGTCAAACGTGCTCATACTCGATCCTTGAGTCCAACCATTCGATTCCTTTTGCTCATCATTTTCTGATCTAGAGTTAATTATTTTTGGCTAGAATTTATCCTTTTTCTTATTATTTATATTAGTTTACCAAAAGATTTGAAAAATATTTTGGTACATTAATCATGGTTCCTTGGTTAATCACTAGAGTTTCCTAATTACTATCGTTCTATCTCAATTGGAGTTTTTTTTAAAAAAAAAAACAAAAACAAATTAAGGCTAATATCATGTAAATCACTTTTGTATTGCACGAGTAACTCGAGGCCGAAGCATTTCTTGTTGGATATTTCATGTGGGGACACATTCTTACTGCCACCAAAACATGGTCCCACCTTTATATGCATGCTAGCCACGTAGATAATAATCCAAACTTAACCAACGAGAAAGATGATGCACAACTTTCCATTTCACACTCTCATCCCTAATTCCAAACACTTTATTTTAGATTTATCAACAACTACTATATAAAGATTGATGGCAACTCAAAATTCAAACTAAAACAAGAAAACAAAAACCTAGATATATTACATGAAAACTTTTCACTACATAATAAAACATAAACAAATACTACTATACTACTTTTCACTCTAGCTAGTATTTTTCAAGTTCTAATTAATTAGCTCAACCCTAACAAATCTCACCATCTTCATTCCATCCTCCCCTCGACCCCCCCACCACCCACCCACCCCCACCTCGCCGGGCAGTCCTTTTCTCAACCACCACCTTTTACCTCATTTAACATCATGCTTTCTCCTTCTCCAATCTCTCTGCTTTGTGCTCTTTTACTTTGTTTACCACTTGCTATTATTTTCACTATCACCACCCCTCTTAATAATTCCTCCTCAGTCCCTACAAATCATAGTATCCAACAAAAACATAGCAAAGAACATCCTAGTACAGAATCATCTTCAGTAATACTTTTGCATGAAGAAGTTGACGATAACTTACTATTTCAAGAAGCTGCCAAAGTCAATTCAATACCACAACCAGTTACAGCACCAAAGAAACTAGCATTCATGTTTCTCACAACTACACCACTTCCATTTGCGCCCCTATGGGAGCTTTTCTTTAATAATACACCTAAAAACCTTTACAACGTATATATACACGCCGACCCACGTTTCAACTATACGCCGCCGTTTCAAGGCGTGTTTGCTGGCCAAGTCATCCCTTCAAAACCAACTCGCCGCCACTCTCCAACTCTGACTGCGGCTGGGCGTCGGTTACTCGCCCGAGCACTCCTCCATGACAAGTTGAATTACATGTTTGCCCTTCTTTCCCCATCTTGTATTCCGCTTCACTCTTTTAGTTTCACTTACAGAGTTTTGATAAACTCTAAAAAGAGCTTTATTGAGATACTGGGGAACGAGAGCTGGGCATACGACAGATGGGCGGCGCGTGGGGAACACGCGATGCTACCGGAAGTGAAGTTTGAAGATTTTCGGATTGGGTCCCAATTCTTTGTTATAAAACGTAAGCACGCGCGGATAATTGTGCGTGACAGGAAGTTATGGTCAAAATTCAAGCTACCTTGCTTAGAAGCTTCCACGTGTTATCCTGAAGAGCATTATTTCTCTACGCTGCTGAACATGGTAGACCCGCAAGGTTGTGTTCCAACCACTTTAACACACGTTAACTGGAAGGGTAGTCATGGGGGACATCCTCGTACTTACACTGCTAGTGAGGTGGGACCAGAGTTGATCTTGACCCTTCGATCGACCCGGCCTCGATATGGTGATGAAGTAACCAACGGTTCGGATTTATCTGTTGCTAAACGATATGACCCTTTCTTATTTGCGAGGAAATTTTCTCCAGATTCTCTCCAGCCGTTAATGAATATATCGAGCGACTTTATCTTTAAAGATTGACTATATTTAGTTGTGGTTATCTCCTCTTTATTTCTTCTACTTTAGATTCCTCAGCAAGTCAGCTATAATCCTTGATCCGACAAAGCTCCGGAAAGAAACAATTTAAGAATAAAAATAAAAAATTTCAACGTAGCAAAAGTCCAAAAATAAAAATCCGATCTCATTTTTTTTTAAAATTAACTTGTGCATATTTCAACTATTACATATGATTTCTTGGGGCTATTTGTTAATTCTCACCGGTACAGATACGTTTAGTCAGACGAAAATAAATTACTTAATATTTGTCATTGTTGGAATTTAAATTGAAGTTTTCAAAGTTTGCATCCACTTTATTGACCAACAAGTCACCTTGATCGCTCGTTAAATATTTCTCAAAAACAAGTTGAGTGATAATGGGGTTGTAACGACCTGACCGGTTGTTTTGCTTTTTAGAACCTTATTCCCCTAAATAAGACTTCTCCTACTTGCTTTAATTGATTTATGACTTGCGGGGATGGTTGGTTCGGAATTTGGAAGAGTTTGGGTTAAAATCGGAATACTTGGTTCCTTAAGGTTGGCTTAAAAGGCCAAGTTTGCCTTCAGTCAACGTTTTGAGTAAACGACCTCGAAATCCGGATTTGAAGGTTCCAGCAAGTTTGTATGATGATTTCGGACTTGGGCGTATGTCCGGATCGGGTTATGGATGACCCGGGAGCGTTTTGGCGCCTAATAGTGAAAGTTGATTCCTTAAGGATTTTGAAGTTCTTAAATATTTGGTCTGGAGCGGGTTTTTGTGTTATCGAGGCCCGAACGGAATTCCGAGACCGGGAATAGATCCGTATTGTCATTTAAGAGTTGCACGTAAAATTTGGTGTCAATCCTAGTAGTATAAGTGTGTTTCGTCACACTGGAAGTAGATTGAAGAACTTGAAGTTCATAAGTTTGATTAAATTGGTTTTAGGGGGTGATTCTTAGATTTAGCGTTGTTTCTGGTGTTTCGAGGGTTCCAACGAGTCCGTTTTATCATTTCAAACTTGTAGGTATGTTCGGGCGGCGCCCAGAAAGCCCCGAGCGTCAATCGGACGAGACTCGAGCTTAGTTGGAAATGTGGGAAAGGGCTGAAGCTTCAGGCTTCTGTAATAACCGCACCTGCGGTTGGCCAGCCGCAGGTGCGAGCCCGCAGAAGCGGCTAGGCCATCGCAGATGCGGCCACGGGTGGCCGGCCCAAGAGCCGCAGAAGCGGTCCAAAATCCGCAGAAGGGATTGCTTCTCGCAGGAGCGGCCCAACCGGCCAGGATAATTTCCACAGAAGCGGACTCATATCCGCAGATGCGGTGGGCGCAGGTGCGGCCCAGGACCGCAGATGCGGAAATCACTGAAGGCAGTGACCTTCATTTGTTGCAGGTATTAGCCATTTTTGGTTCATTTCCACTCAAAAGTTGGACAATTTTGGAGCTCTTGAGAGAAGATTTTCACCAAGCTCCTGGAGGTAAGTGATACCTACATTACGTGAGTTAAATACTTGGATTTTGGGTAGATTAACATGTAAAGATTAGTGAAAAATCATGGAATTAGAGTAAAACCTAGGGCTTTGATAAAAACGTGATTTGACCACGATATTCGTTATGGAATGAAGTAAAAATTCTATATTCTTGATCCTTAGGTTATGGGTAACAACTTCCTTCGAAAATTTCCGGAATCCGCGCATGTGGGCCCGGGGTTGAATTTTAGGAACCTTGCCCTTGGGGTTGGATAATCGCTTTAATAGCTAGAATATGGATTTGTTAACCTATAATGATGGACTTTTACTCTATTTGAATAGTTTCGGATTGTGCGACTCCGGTTTGAGAGTTTGGATGCATTCTTGAGTTGGAAGTAGGCTCGAAAATTTTCGGAATCCGCGCACGTTTTAACTATACTCTGTCGTTTCAAGGTGTGTTTGCTCGCCGAGTCATTCCTTCAAAACCCACTCGCCACCACTCTCCAACTCTGACTACGGTGGAGCGTCGGTTACTCGCTCAAGCACTCATCCATGACAAGTTGAATTACATGTTTGCCCTTCTCTCCCCATCTTGTATTCCGCTCCATTCTTTCAATTTTACCTATAGAGTTTTGATACAATCTAGAAAGAGCTTTATTGAGATACTGGGGAATGAGAGCTGGGCATACGACAGATGGGTGGCGCGTGGGGAACACGCGATGTTACCGGAGGTGAAGTTTGAAGATTTTCGTATTGGGTCTCAATTTTTCGTTATAAAACGCAAACACGCGAGGATAATTGTGCGTGACAGGAAGTTATGGTCAAAATTCAAGCGACCTTGCTTAGAAGCTTCCACGTGTTATCTTGAGGAGCATTATTTCTCTACGCTGCTGAACTTGGTAGACCCGCAAGGCTGTGTTCCAACCACTTTAACACACATTAACTGGAAGGCTTGTCATGGAGGGCATCCTCGTACTTACACTGCTAGCGAGGTAGGACCAGAATTGATCTCGACTCTTCGATCGACCCGGCCTCGATACGGTGATGAAGTAACCAACGGTTCGGATTTATCTGTTGCTAAACGATATGACCCTTTCTTATTTGCGAGGAAATTTTCTCCAGATTCTCTTCGGCCGTTAATGAATATATCGAGCGACTTTAATTGTGTTTACCGTGAAAATGGTAATTATAATTAAATTTGATTATGGGACTCTAAAAATACGTGATCTATTTTTATGCCAGTTGTTAAGCAGTTGATGCTATATATGTGAGACTTAGAAGCGAGATAATAGTTAAGGATGAAATGATAATCAAACTGATAGGTTGACAATCGGGGGCCTCGAGCTCGTCGATCCGGGGGACCTCGAGGTCGATTCCGGGGCTCGACTGTGAGCTATCGAAGGTAATCTAAGTATGACTAATGGTTATGATAAAATCAAAGAAGGCTCTTTATGGCCAATGATAAGCAATAAATGATGAACATTAATGAAGATAATAAATGGAAACAAATATATCAAGAGAATATGTAAGAGAGCAGAGAGAATGCTATTTTATATTTCTTGTGAAGCAGCTGAAGCAACCGGACCCCACAGTATGGCAAGGACCCCCTTTATATAGAAAAGGAGGATCTCATCATAGTATAAACACATTTATTACAAAGATATAGAGATGGGACAACTAGTTGACGTCATGATGCGGGCTCAGACTAGCCTGACAGACTTTGTCGGCTCCAGCTGCACTCCTTGGGAACTCCCCCTTTTCCCGAGATAGCCGTTGGTCTACATGGTTCCGAGGTCGAGCATCGACAGCCCTCGAAGGTGAAACTCGACCCCAGTCTCGATCCTTGGGAAGTATGTTCGCGGGGCATCATAATGACGGGGAAATTGGACCCCCCGATTTTACCGTGCACAACTTTATCTTTAATGATTGACTATATTTAGTTGTGGTTATCTCCTCTTTATTTCGGGGAAATTGGACACCCCGATATTATGGCAGTTAGCTGTCTCTTAGCCTCTTTCAACGTGTACGCGGGGTTTCTATAAATACTCTCCTTCTTGTTCTTTACAACTCACTACATTTACATCCCCTAGAAAAGGTTCGTTCTGCCTTTACTTCTATTCTTTCTTAGGAACGCAACTCCCCTTTTCTTCCGGAATTTTCTAGGAATGGCGAAAACTTCCGCCTCTGCTTCTCAGGAGAATGCGACCTCATCCTCTTTGCTTTTATCTCAAGGTTAAGCGGGCATACCTCCTTGTGCTGAGGAATATGTCCCAGGATTCTTTGCGATGGCTTCTGATTTCAAGGTCGAGAGGCCTTCTTCGAAGCCGGGGCGTCGTGATTGATTCCTTTCAGGGAACGACCCTACCTCCTAAGGGAGTGCAAGATGCCCCGCGCGTAGAACCTTCTGATGTAGGGAGACCTATCGAAGGCGTAGATACGATCGAGAGGCTTCCAACCGTTCCCGAGGAAACCCCTGAGATCGATGCTTCGCTCGTTTTTGGTGAGATGAGCAGGCCTTGCGAGCAGGTAATTTGTGCGAATCCTGTCTGTCGCTCTAGCCTCGGTCGTTCTGACCTTTGCCTGTCTAACTTGCCTTTTTTCGTGGCTTCAGGCCAATGCGCTTTATAGTCAGACTTTCACCTGGTATCAGGATGAGGTGACCCTTCATGAGCGCGAGAAGGCTCACCTTACTGAACAGGTTACTTAGTCCTCGTTTGTCATTACCTGGATGTTTTGCCAGATCCAGTGTTTTAACATCTTGGATCTGATTCGTGCAGTTTGAGAAGGAAGTTGCCCTACTGAGGGAGGAGCTCCAGGCCAGAGACTCTGAAGTCTCCGAACTCAAACGGCATGTGAGGGAGATAACTTCCGAGAGGGATGCCCTTCAGGAGAAGGTGACCTTAGTTGGGCGTCAGCTTAGTGACGCGAGGGAGGATAGTGACAGGTACAGAGGTCTCCATTATGAGCTGGTAGCTGCATTATCCGGGATCAAAACTGAAGCCGAGGCGCTTATATCTTTGCATAGAGAGGATGCTATTGAGACAAGCGCTCAAAGTGGGAGGGCGCCTGAGGGGGCCAATCCGAAATTGACTCGAGCTGTGGAGCGTGCTCGATTGGGATCTCGGAGGCAGGCTTTTAGGGACGTTCATGCGGGAGATATCATTCTGCCTATCGAGCTAGGGAGGGTGGAGACCCTAGAGAGGAAAGATGCTGACTTGCTTGCTTTCGGAGGTGTGCCAGGCAGTGGCTCAGGAGGTGATAAAAATGAAGGCGGAGCCCCCGGAGGGGGAGAGGCCGTCGAGAAGGGGCCGTTGAAGGACCCGTAGTTGTTCGGGTGCAACCCTTGGTGAAGCCATCGCAGATGAAGACTTGATGATAGATTAGGATTCTGTTTGCTTCTCTCTTTGTAAGGGTTTTTTCAATATTTGTAAACATCCCCTTGTGGGCCATAAGAAGGCCTTTTGTTTCCTACCCATTCTTTTCCCTTTTGTTTTTCGGAAATACTATGTGATGTATTTTGATTTTCGACCCGAGGTCCCAGGTCTCGGGTTAGACCCTCGGTCCTGGTTTTTTCATGCATCCGGCCGGCACGACTTTTGATCTTAGCGTTGGTGGCAGTGACTCGTACGTATTGGGTCAGTACGCCCTTTTAGTGTAAGCTGTCACTTGAGCTCTGATTCTTTTCGCTCTTAGGCATTTTTAGTTAACTGTTCCGGGTTCAGTCTCCGAGTCGGATTTCGGCTCGAGCTCATTTGACCCTCAAGTTTTTGGATTTGTGTGGGCTGGCGACAATGGCTCTTACGCCTTGGGCCGATGCGGCCTTTTATGCGGACTGGCGACATTGGCTTTTACGCCTTTCCCTTAGGCATATGTAGTTAACTATTTTGGGTTCAGTCTCCGAGTCGGATTTCGACTCGGGCTCATTAACCCTCAAGTTTTTGGATTTGTGTGGGCTGGCGACAATGGCTCTTATGCCTTGGGCCGATGCGGCCTTTCATGTGTGTGGCCCTGAGGCTCATTAGGCTGGCCACAATGGCTCTTACGCCTTGGGTCGAAGCGACCTTTTATAGGCTTTGGTTTTCCCTCTTTAAGGACTTTTTTGAAATAATTTTTGCCTGGCTCTTCGATGGTTCAATAAAAACCTCGATTATGAGTCATTATGTGGCGATGATCGAGCACCTCGAGAGGTTTGGCTCGGAGGCTAAGTATCTCGAAGCCTGTGATTTGGAGCTGACATGGTCGAAGCTCTTTTGCCTATGTCGAGGGTAGCCTGTTTAACCGATTCTTTTCGAAGTAGATTCGAAGTAATTGAAGGCCTGTGATTTTGTAGCGATGGTCAGGCGTCCCCGAGTCGTGTTAGTTTGGCTGGTACAACCTTATGACCGTAGTTATTTGTGCTTGGCCGGAGCCATTTTTGATTCCGAGTGAAGTAGTTTAGGCGTCTATATCGAGGGTATGCCTTTTAGGGGTCTTACAAGTTCGATGTATAACCTTAACTTTGAGACCGGGTTTATGCCTTTAGTAAGGTCTTACAAAATTTTCATGCCTTTGAGGTCTTACAGTTTTTAGATACTTGGTACAAGTATGGTTCACGTCTTGCTTGAGGTCTTACAGATATTAGCACTTGGTACAAGTGTGGTTCATGCCTTGCTTGAGGTCTTACAGTTTTTGGATACTTGGTACAAGTATGGTTCATGCCTTGCTTGAGGTCTTACAGATATTGCCACTTGATACAAGTGTGGTTCATGCCTTGCTTGAGGTCTTACAGATACTGTTGTTGCCTTATGTAGGTCTTACGAGACCGAGTCTGCTCGCTCGGGGTCTTATGGCCTCGGGTTTTTTAATGAATGGTGGTTGGCGACAGTCCCCGAGTCATCGAGGGTATCCTGGCTCGAGAGCTGTTACTTATAAGCTTGGTATTACCTCATTGAGGGCTTACGGTTTTGGCAACTCCGACCCTGAGGTCATGCGATTTTTTGAGATTTTGGCGCCAATCTCCGAGTGTTTGGGACACTTTCGGTTTTGGAGGCGCTTTGTGATTTTGATGTTGCCTCGTTGAGGGCTTATGAGTTTGGAGTTCCGACCCGAGAGTCGTTCTGGTGTCGAATTGTTGACGCCAGTCTACGAGTGTTCGGGACCTTTTTGACAGAGGAGTCCTTTTTTCTAGAACGTCGAGTTTCCTTTGAAGCGTGAAATGCTTTGATGAGAAAGTATTCTCCGATTACTTGGTACAAGTATACATGTTTTTGCTGTTAAGGGCTCGGTTGCTCTATATGGGCACGGTTCGTTCGACCGTTTGGCCCGGTACATTACTTTCCTATCGATGTCCCATTTTGAGATATCTTGGCTTTCCCGAGTAGGTGACCTTTCGGGGGGATGCCCCCCCAGTATTCGAGGTGGATTGCAAAAGAAATCTTGAATACTTGTTGAATCTCCTCGGGTAGCATATAGTCATTGCCTCGTTAAAAACCTTGCCGGTGAAACCCTTTTAGGGACAAAATCCGGTTGAAGGAAAAGAGTGCAACGCGTGCTCGAGGGTGCTTACGGAATTTCCAATTGGATGCCCTAGCAATAATATCGTTTTAGCATTGATATGTTCCAGTTTCGTGGAAGCTGTTCGCCCTCCATGGTACCGAGTTTGTAAGACCCTTTACCGACTATTCCGAGGACAGGGTACGGTCCTTCCCAATTTTGACCTAGCTTTCCTTCATTAGGGTTTCGGGTGTTAAGGGTGACTTTCCTTAGGACCAAGTCCCCAACTCTGAAATGTCGGAGGTTTGTTCTCCTGTTGTAATACCTTTCGATCCTTTGCTTCTGGGCGGCCATTCGGACCAGGGAGGCTTCCCGTTTTTCATCTAGTAGTTCAAGGGCCATTGTCATGGCCTCGTTGTTCGAGCTCTCGGTGGTGTGTTGGAATCTGGCGCTCGGCTCCCCGACCTCCACCGGTATCAAAGCCTCGGCGCCGTACACTAGAGAGAAAGGCGCTTCCCCTGTGCTCGATTTTGAAGTTGTTCGGTATGCCCATAGCACTTCAGGCAACATTTCTCTCCACTTCCCCTTGGCGCTCTCCAACTTCTTTTTAAAATTTTGGATGATGGTTTTATTTGTGGACTCGGCCTGGCCGTTTGCACACGGATGGTAAGGCGTCGACAGGATTCTCTTGATTTTGTGATCCTCAAGGAACTGTGTTACCTTGCTTCCGATGAACTGCCTCCCGTTATCGCATGTTATCTCGGAGGGAATCCCGAATCGGCACATAATGTGGTCCCAGATGAAGTTAATGACTTCTTTTTCTCTTATTTTCTCGAAGGCCTGCGCTTTCACCCATTTTGAGAAATATTCAGTCATAAATAAAATGAATATAGCTTTACCTGGAGGCGTCGGCAGGGGCCCGACGATGTCCATTCCCCATTTCATGAATGACCATGGCGATAAGACCGAATGTAGTTGTTCGCCGGGTCGGTGAATTATGGGGGCAAATCTCTGGCTTTTATCGCACTTTCGGACGAATTCCTTGGTGTCTTTTTCCATGTTGTCCTAGTAGTAGCCTGCCCTGATCACCTTTCGGACCAAGGAATCGGCACCGGAATGGTTTCCACAAGTACCCTCGTGAATTTCTCGGAGTACATAGTCTGTATCCCCTGGCCCTAGACATACTGCCAGGGGGCCATCGAAAGTTCTCCTGTACAGAGTCTTGTTTTCATTGAGCGAGAACCGGGCTGCTTTGGTTCGCAGGGCCCTCGACTCTTTTAGATCTGCGGGAAATTTTTCGTCTTTTAAATAATCAATGTATTTATTTCTCCAGTCCCATGTTAGGCTGGTGGAGTTGATCTCGGCATGACCTTCCTCGACCACTAATTTAGATAGCTGAATAACAGCCCCGGGGAGTAAGTCATCTTCTTCAACAGGATCCTAGGTTTGCGAGGGCATCGGCCTCGCTATTTGCTCTCGAGGTACGTGGACTAAGGTCCATTCTTTGAAACGACGTAATGTGACTTGGATTTTATCCAAATACCTCTGCATCCTGTCCTCCCGGACTTCGTAGCTCCCTGGTTTACTACCAGGAGTGAATCGCATTTTACCTCGATGGCCTCGGCTCCCAAGCTTTTGGCCAGTTCTAAACCTGCAATCATAGCCTCGTACTCGGCTTCATTGTTAGTCAATTTTGCAGTTTTTATAGATTGCTTGATTACGCTGCCCGTAGGTGGCTTCAGGACTATATCGAGTTCGGATCCTCTCACGTTTGTGGCGCCGTCGGTAAATAGGGTCCATACCCCTGAAGACGTGCCTGATTTCAGTAAAAGTTCCTTTTCTACCTCGGGCACGAGGGAGGGCAAAAAATCGGCCACGAAGTCCGCCAGAATCTGGGACTTGATGGTCGTTCGAGGTTGATACTCGATATCATACCCCCCAAGTTCGATGGCCCATTTTGCCAATCGGCCCGATAGCTCGGGCTTATGCAATATGCTCCGGAGAGGATATGTTGTTAGAACGCAAATATGGTGGCATTCAAAATAGGGCTTCAATTTTCGCGAGGCGCTTATTAACGCGAGAGCCAATTTTTCTAGGTGCGGATACCTAGTTTCGGCATCCCCTAGGGTCCGGCTTACATAATAAACAGGAAATTGCGTACCTTGCTCTTCTCGAACCAGCATGCCGCTTACCGCTATTTCTAATACGGTCAGGTATAGATACAGTGTTTCATCCTCCTTTGGCGTATGGAGCAGAGGCGGGCTAGTCAGATATCGTTTCAACTCCTCTAAGGCGTGTTGGAATTCTGGAGTCCATTCAAAGTTGTTGTTCCTTTTGAGTAAAGAGAAGAAATGATGGCTCCTGTCGGACGACCTTGATATGAATCTGCCCAGAGCCGTATTCGCCCTGTCAGGCGTTGCATGGCCTTTACATTATTTACCACCGTGATTTACTCGATGGCCTTGATTTTATCGGGGTTAATCTCGATCCCCCTATTTGATACCATGAAACCCAGGAATTTGCCCGAACCCACTCCGAGGGCACATTTCTCGGGGTTGAGCTTCATGTTGTAACTTCTGAGGATGTCGAATGTTTCCTGCAAATGAGTCAAATGGTCCTCTGCGCGCAGGGACTTAACTAGCATATCATCAAAATAAACTTCCATGGATTTGCCTACTTGATGCTCGAACATTTTATTAACTAGACGCTGGTCCGTAGCCTTTTAGTCCAAAGGGCATTACGTTATAACAGTAGGTACCATATTTTGTGATGAACGAAGTCTTCTCCCTATCCTCGGGGTTCATCTGAATTTGATTATACCCCGAGTAGGCATCGAGAAAGGTGAGGGTCTCGTGGCCGGCCGTAGCATCGATTAAACGATCGATGTTAGGCAATGGGAACGAATCCTTGGAACACGACTTATTTAAGTCTTTATAATCTACGCACATTCTTAGCTTATTTTCCTTTTTGGGTACCACTACTACGTTGGCCAGCCATTTGGGGTATTTTACCTCTCTGATGGACCCTATTTTAAGAAGTTTCATTACCTCCTCCTTGATGAATGCGTGTTTCACCTCAGACTGTGGTCTTCTTTTCTGCTTCACCGATTTAAACCTGGGGTCGACACTCAGTTTGTGGGAGGTTATTTCCGGCGGAATTCCTGTCATGTACAAGCGAAATAGTCGATATTGTTAATAAGAAATTGAATGAATTCTTTCCTGAGTTCGGGGGTTAATCCCGTTCCCAGGTATACCTTACGATCTGGGAGGTGTTCGATCAAAACAGTCTGCTCCAGATCTTCGATTGTAGATTTCGTTGCATCGAACTCTTCGGGGGCAACGAAAGTTCGAGGAGCGAAGAAATCTTCTTCGTCGTCCTCGGGGGTATGTATTCTCCTAGACTCATCCGAGGTTGGGTGCGCGAGGGTCGGCGCCTCGTGGTAAACCGCAAACATTTCTTTTGCCGCCTGCTGTTCTCCGTATATGGTCGTTATGCCATCCTTTGTGGGAAATTTTTCATCTGGTGCAGAGTTGACGGTACTGCCCTTATGTTGTGTATCCATGGCCTGCCGAGCAATGCATTGTACCTCATGTCGCCACTGATGACTTGGAACTCGGTGTTCTGAACTGTGCCGGACGTGTCGACTGGGAGGGTGATTTCTCCTTTTGTTACCTCATCAGTCATGATGAAGCCGTGGAGGACCCGGAAGGTGGGTATGATCCAATCGAGGAGCCCAAGCTGTTCTACTACCTCGGACCTGAATATGTTGGGCGATCTGCCTGGATCCACGAGCACACGTTTAACTCGAATGTTGCTTAAAAGAAATGAGATTACCAGCGCGTCGTTGTGTGGTTCTGCCAAGCTCTCGAGATCCTCTTTGCTGAATATGAAGGTGTCTTCGGCTACGCGGTCTCGGGTCGGCCCCTCTTCTGCGGTGGATATTTTTGTCCGTTTGATCATGGGCCCTTGGGGAATGTCGGTCCCTCCAATAATCATATGAACGATATGCCAAGGAATCTCTTTTTTTGCCCGGGTTGAATTTTGCCGAATTTCCTGCGGAACTTTTCGACGCACTTTCTGGTGAATGAAAAGAGAGACGTCAATGCATTGGGCGCCACGCGAGGTCGTACCCTTGGAGGTCAGCTCCGGTGCGTTCACATGGTTCTGTGGTGGTATACCGGCACCCGGAACAGCCATACCATTCCCTCTGTGGTTCTCGGGATTATTGTTTTCGACTCTATTTACTCAGCTAGGCATTTCAACCTGAAATTGAAGATCTTGGACAAAAAAAAGGTGTAAAAGATAACTTGCGTTGTGTAATGGAACCAGCAAGAAAATAATCACTATTATTTTTAGCCCCACGGTGGGCGCCAAACTGTTTACCGTGAAAATGGTAATTACAACTAAATTATGGGACTCTAAAAATACGTGATCTATTTTTATACCGGTTGTTAAGCAGTTGATGCTATGTATGTGAGACTTAGAAGCGAGATAAGAGTTAAGTATGAAATGATAATCAAACCGATAGGTTGACAATCGGGGGCCTCGAGCTCATCGATCCGGGGGCCTCGAGGTCGATTCCGGTGCTCGACTATGAGCTATCGAAGGTAATCTAAGTATGACTAAGAGTTATGATAAAATCAAAGAAGGATCTTTATGGCCAATGATAAGCAATAAATGATGAACACTAATGAAGATAATAAATGGAAGCAAATATATCAAGAGAATATGTAAGAGAGCAGAGAGAATGCTATTTTATATTTCTTGTGAAGCAGCTGAAGCAACCGGACCCCGCAGTATGGCAAGGACCCCCCCTTTATATAGAAAGGGAGGATCTCATCATAGTATAAACACATTTATTACAAAGATATAGATATGGGACAGCTAGTTGACGTCATGATGCGGGCTCAGACTAGTCTAACAGACTTTGTCGCTCCAGCTGCACTCCTTGGGAACTCCCCCCTTTCCCGATATAGCCGTTGGTCTACATGGTTCCGAGGTCGAGCATCGACAGCCCTCGAAGGTGAAACTCGACCCCAGTCTCGATCCTTGGGAAGTATGTTCGTGGGGCATCATAATGACGGGGAAATTGGACCCCCCGATTTTACCGTGCACAACTTTATCTTTAATGATTGACTATATTTAGTTGTGGTTATCTCCTCTTTATTTCTTCTACTTTATATTCCTCAGCTAGTCAGCTATAATCCTTGATCCGACAAAGCTCCGGAAAGAAACAACTTAAGAATAAAAATAAAAAATCTCAACGTGGCAAAAGTCAAAAAATAAAAATCCTATCTTATTATTTTTTTTAAAAATCAACTTGTGCATATTTCAACTATTACATATGATTTCTTGGGGCTATTTGTTAATTCTCACCAGTACAGATACGTTTAGTCAGANAATAACATTACCTTCCTAAAAGTGGGTGCACATTTATGTGACCCAAATCCAAATCTCAACGAAGTCGAAATGTGTTAACAATCACGGGTGCACTGGTGCGACGTGGTTCGAGATGCATTTTCACGACGTTGCAATTCTTATTAAAAATAAAAAAAATAATAAAAGCGGTTTACTAATTAAAGCGCATGAGGTTGGACATGTTTTGAAATCAGATAAAATCAAATACAACAGTTGAGCGACCGTGCTAGAACCACGGAACCGGGGAATGCCTAACACCTTCTCCCGGGTTAACAGAATTCCTTACTCGGATTTCTGGTTCGCGGACTGTTAACAGAGTCATAATTTCCTCGGATCGGGATTCAACCGGTGACTTGGGACACCATTAATCTCCCAAGTGGCGACTCTGAATATTAATAATAAATCCCGGTCCGATTGTCCTTTAATTGGAAAAACTCCTTGACGCCCTCACAGGTGTAGGAAAAAGGAGGTGTGACAGCTCTGGCGACTCTGGTGGGGAAAGAACCCAGAACTTTGGTTCAGGGTTCAGAATTCGAGCTTAGATATATTGTTGTATTTGGCTTTATCTGATTTTCCTACATGTTTCATGCTAAATGTGCAAAATGTTGCTTTTTACCGCTTTGATATTATCTGAACTGTATATAAACTGTGCCGAAACCCTTCTCTTCTCACCTCCGGGGATGTGCTTACTGGTTGAGACTCCCTATTCTGTTAGTGTCAATACCTTGAAATAAGAAAGAGGCCGGACAAGTTACTAAGCCGGATAGCCTTTTGGTTCCCGGTACGTAGCCCCCTCCTCGACTCGAGTCGTCCGCTCGGGTACACAGTCTAGAACACATACCCAGGTTTTGAACTTAGAAGAACTTGATTTCATGCCGGATCCCTACTAGGAACGCTTATCTGCATCACGTGCATTTTGACTTAGGGGACTCAACGCAGGGGTTGGGTCCGTCTAGGACAGGTGTACCCGGAATAATGGACCATCCTGATGCATCCTACTTGTGCATTTATTTGTTTTGGACTCGCATGCTGACCGGCTTTGAATATCTGGGAAAAATTGGAAAAACAAAAAGAGAAAAAGAGAAAATAGCAGTGTAGAGAGTTAATTACCTATATTAGAAAAACCAATGTCCAAGTAGTGCCGAAATGCTGCCGGATTTTTGAGAAAATAAAAGAAAAAGAAGAAAAGTATTTTTTTGTTTTTAGTTTGTTTTGGAAAGAAAAACAAAAGAGTTTTATTTTTAAATTAGTTTGTTTATTTGCCACTGAAAAAGAAAAGATAAGAAAGAATCTTGCTTTCAGAAATAGTGTATTTGCCAAAAACAAAAAGAGTCTTGTTTTCAAAATAGCTAGTTTGTTTGCCCGAACTACGCTGGTTTGATTCTCACCGGATGTGAGATACGTAGGCAACCCTCATCGGGTCCAACCATCCCTTTTGCAAAAATAGCCAATTTTTTTTTAATTTCGTCATGAATAAGTCGGGTGACGCCATTCTTATCAAAAATAAGCCAAATGTTCCAAAAAAGAGCGCCGGAAGGCTGTTTTTGCAAGAACAGCCTCCCTGAGTCATTTTCAACGGTTAGCAGACACAGCCTTAAAATCTTCTCCCCGAAGTGTTGAAAGGCCGTAACTACAAAACGGCCGTTTGTTTTAAAATTGGAAATTGGAACAAAAATAGTGTCATTTTTTTTCTTTTAGGTCAAAATAAGTGATTAAATCACCTTAATAAATGTGCAGGATGAGCACGATTCAAAATAAGGGGAACTTGCATATAGGCCCGCGCGAGACCGAACGATGTCCCGCGGGCACCAGGAGCTTTAATGTATTCATGATTGTCTTTTGAGTCTGTATTTCCTTTTNTTTATTACAAAGATATAGATATGGGACAGCTAGTTGACGTCATGATGCGGGCTCAGACTAGTCTAACAGACTTTGTCGCTCCAGCTGCACTCCTTGGGAACTCCCCCCTTTCCCGATATAGCCGTTGGTCTACATGGTTCCGAGGTCGAGCATCGACAGCCCTCGAAGGTGAAACTCGACCCCAGTCTCGATCCTTGGGAAGTATGTTCGTGGGGCATCATAATGACGGGGAAATTGGACCCCCCGATTTTACCGTGCACAACTTTATCTTTAATGATTGACTATATTTAGTTGTGGTTATCTCCTCTTTATTTCTTCTACTTTATATTCCTCAGCTAGTCAGCTATAATCCTTGATCCGACAAAGCTCCGGAAAGAAACAACTTAAGAATAAAAATAAAAAATCTCAACGTGGCAAAAGTCAAAAAATAAAAATCCTATCTTATTATTTTTTTTAAAAATCAACTTGTGCATATTTCAACTATTACATATGATTTCTTGGGGCTATTTGTTAATTCTCACCAGTACAGATACGTTTAGTCAGACGAAAATAAATTACTTAATATTTGTCATTCTTGGAATTTAAATTGAAGTTTTCAAAGTTACATCCACTTTATTGACCAATGAGTCACCTTGATCGCTCGTTAAATATTTCTCAAAAACAAGTTGAGTGATAATGGTTAAAAGGTACTTTTACATGTGAGAATTACCTTGTTGGCCTAATAGTATGATGAAATTAGGTACATTTAATTAAATGGTCTAATGAACCACTACTAGTAGTACTCGTGATAATCTATGAAATTAGGTTTAACTCACATCATTCATTTCTTACCTTACTTTCAAAGTGTATACCGATAAAATCGGGGATAAAGAGCACCCCAATTTTTTTTTGGGGGGAGGGGGGGACGAAGTAAGGACATAACTACATGAAATCAGAATCGAAGCTAGGAACCTCTCGTACTAAGGCCCAATCGGATATCACGGTGTGAATCTCGGTCTGTATCGGCAGCAGATCGGTGATTAATGAAAAAGAAGATTTTTAGCTTTCTTAGAATTGTACTATGGATGAAACTCCCCAACTATATAAAAGGGGTAAATTTTATTCAATGAGAGCATGGTAACACGCATATCAAGGCAATATAAACTTGTTTTCTCTACTTCTATGTTATTCAAAAGTTCTTATTTTGCTCATAGCTCTTCACATATAATTTGGCTCCGAATCGAGGGGCAGAACGACTATTAAGCTTAGGCCCGAGCCCGGAGTCAACATCACAACTGGTTTGGTTATTTATTTTATCTTTAATTCGCTTATCTAATGTTATTGATCACTTGTATTAAATTAATCCACATATCCTTAAAACCGCGTATAAATTTAATTGTTATCCATTTTTAAGGGTAAACAGTTTGACGCCCACCGTGGGGCTAAGGATAATAGTGGTGGTTTGATACAAATTTTCATAACACGCTCTATTTTACGCTTGATCTTTGAGGTTTCAATTTTAGGACAGGTTAAAAAAATACGTGAAACTCTCAGTCTGCACACTTGAACACATTAATGCTGAATCAGGCCAACACGGCAAGAACAATAATATGGTGCCTAGCAATGAGGTGCCCCATGCTGATCCCAACGGAATACTAGTTGCAGAACCAGTCGATGCTAACTCTCATGTGGCCATCGATGATAACCTGCCTACCGATCCTGAGAACATTGTTCGTGGAGGAGCCCGACCAACGGATCGAGGAGCGCTCGAAGGCGAAGACGACAGGGTCAGTCTATGGGTGATCATCGAACTGTTACAGGCCCAACAAGCGCCGATAGCGCATCTGCACAATCAAAGTCGCGCCCCCAGCAGAGTCAAACCCAGACCATCCCAGGAAAACACTCGAAGAAATTAGCAGATCACCGAAAGGCCAAGTGAAACAGAGACCGGTGTCAACCCCGAAGTAATTAAAATGCTTGAAGCATTGACCAGACGGGTGGAGTCAGGTGAAAAGAAAATTGAGGAAAACGACAAGAAGGTAGAGACATATAATTCTCGAGTCGATCAATTCTCAGGAGCGCCTCCGATATTGAAAGGCCTGGACTCTAATAAATTTGTCCAAAAGCCTTTTCCTTCGAGCGCGGCACCGAAGCCGATACTAAAGAAGTTTCGTATGCCCGATATTTCGAAATATAACCGAATCACAGATCCAAATGAGCATGTGACCTCCTACAAATGTGCCATCAAGGGGAACGACTTGGAAGACGACGAAATCAAGTCGGTTTTGCTAAAGAAGTTCGGAGAAACTTTGTCAAAAGGAGCAATGATATGGTATCACAGCTTACTCCCTAATTCTATTGATTGGTTTGCTATGCATGCAGATGCCTTTATGAAAGCACATGCTGGAGCAATCAAAGTCGATACCAGAAAATCAGACCTTTTCAAAGTAAAGAAAAAAGACAACGAAATGCTCAGGGAGTTCATATCAAGGTTTCAAATGGAGCAGATGGATTTGCCACCGGTTGCAGATGATTGCGCCGTTCAGGCGTTCACCCAAGGACTTAACCCTCGAAGCTCCTTGGCTTCGCAATAGCTAAAAGAAAATTTGGTAGATTACCCGATGATAACTTGGGCCGACATCCACAACAGGTACTAGTCAAAAATCAGAGTCGAGGACAATCAGCTCGGGGCCCTCCTAGGTCCGTTTATCCTATCCAGACCGAAGATAGATATAAAAGAGTTGTCGGTCATGAATCGAGACTAATGCGAAACTGGTATCAACCGTATAGCGAAGATCGAAAGGGTAACGGATATGGGCATCACCCTACGAGGAACGAAAGGAGGAGCGATCGAGGCCAAAGTAGACAGGGTGTGATAAGCAAAAACAATTTCGATAAACCACTCGGGGCTAGGGAGGCACCAAAATTATCGGAATATAACTTCAACGTCGATGTTGCCTGTATCGTATCAGCCATCGGGCACATCAAAGAGACTAAGTGGCATTGACCACTGTAGTTCGACCCTGGCTAGAGAGATCCTAACTTGATGTGTAAGTATCATGGCACTCATGACCACAGGACCGAAGATTGCTGGTAATTGAGAGAAAAAGTTTCCCGGTTATTTAATAACGGACACCTACAAGAATTTTTGAGTGATCGAGCCAAAAACCACTTCAGAAACGGGGACGCCAACAAACAGACTGAACAAGAGGAACCTCAGCACGTCATCAACATGATCATTGGAGGGGTCGATGTCCCTCAAGGGCCGATGATAAAATGCACTAAAGTGTCGATCACAGGGGAGAAACGCACCCAAGATTATATCCCGGAGGGAACCATTTCGTTTAACGATGAGGATGCAGAGGGCATCATATAACCTCATTATGATGCACTGGTAATTTTCGTACTTATCAATAAATCTCGAGTTAAATGTGTGTTGATTGATCAAGGAAGTTCGTCAAACATCATCAGATCGAGGGTCGTAGAGCAGTTGGGTTACAAGATCAAATAGTGCCAGCAGTCCGAGTGTTCAACGTATTTAACATGGCATGCGAAACTACTAAAGGGGAGGTAACCCTACCCGTGAACACCGCCGGGACCATCCAGGAAACAAAGTTCTATGTGATCGAAGGGGACGTGAGATATAACGCTTTGTTCGGAAGACCATGGGTTCACAACATGAGGGCAGTACCTTCGACATTACACCATGTGTTAAAGTCCCTACTCCGGGAGGAAGCAAGACGGTATACGAAGAGCAACCGGCTGCAAAGGAGATGTTCGCAGTCGAGGAAGTACTCCCGGTGCCTACCGTCCCAACATTAAGGAGCCGACCAGAAAGGCAGAAGTCAGATAGCAACCACCGATGTCGGTTCCGGTCGGACCTGAGGAATGAGGAATTGACGAGGAGGAGGATTACGGAATTCTGAATCTTTCATAGCTCTCGATGATACCGATGCCACTAAATCGCCGGTCGAGGAGCTGAAGCAAGTCATATTAACCGAACACCTACCGAATCGAAAGGTATACCTGGGCACGGGGTTAACCCCCGAATTTAGGAAAGAACTCATTAGTTTTCTTAAAACTAACATATCTTGTTTCGCTTGGTCCCATATTTATATGACAGGGATCCCGTCGGAGATAACCACTTATAAGTTGAGTTTGGATCCAAAGTTCCACCCGGTTAAACAAAAGAGGAGGCCTCAGTCCGAAGTCAAGCATGCATTCATCTAAGATGAGGTATCTAAGCTCCTTAAAATAGGTTCCATTCAGGAAGTTAAATACTAGGACTGGTTAGATAACGTAGTGGTAGTGCCTAAAAAGGAAATAAATTAAGAATGTGCGTAGATTACAAAGTCTTGAACAAGGCATGACCTATAGACTATTTTCCTTTGCATAACAACGATCCCATGATCGATGCGATGGCCGGACACGAGATACTCAGCATTCTCGACGCCTATTCCGGGTACAACCAAATCCGGATGGACCCAGGCATTTAAGAAAAGACTTCTTTTATCACTAAATTTGGCACCTATTGTTATAATGTAAGGCCATTCGGGTTAAAAAAACGATGACGCCTAATAAACCGGATGTTCGAAGAACAGATAGGAAAATCAATGGAGGTTTATATTAACGACATGTTAGTCAAGTCCGGCGAGCTGAGGACCATTTGAAACATTTGCAGGAAACCTTTGACATATTGAAGAGATACAATATGAATCTGAACCCGGAAAAATGTGCACTCAGAAAATTCATCGGGTTCATGGCGTCCAACCGAAGGATCGAGATTAATCCCGATTAAATCAAAGCTATATAAAACATCACCGTGGTGGACACCGCCAAGGCCGTTCAGAGGCTAACCGGGCGTATAGCCGCCCTGGGCCGGTTCATATCGAGGTCCTTAGACAAAAGCCATCGGTTCTTCTCACTATTGAAGAAGAAGAATAACTTTTCTTGGATGCCAGAGTGCCAACAAGCTTTGGAAGAACTCAAACGGTACTTTTCGAGTCCACCTCTGCTCCATACTCCGAAGGCGGATAAGCAGTTGTACCTTTACTTGGCGGTGTTCGAGGTAGCAGCAAGTGGAGTCTTAGTCCAAGAAGAGGAAGGTACGCAATTTCCTATTTACTATGTTAGTAGAACTTTAGGCGAAGCCGAAACAAGGTATCCTCACCTGGAAAAATTGGCGCTCGTTTTGCTAAACGCCTACAGAAAGTTAAAACCATACTTTCAACGCCACCCCATATGTGTCGTAACCTCTTACCCACTCAGGAATATCATACACAAACCCGAGCTCTCAGGCCGGTTGGCCAAACAGGAAGTTGAAATTAGTGGGTACAATATCGAGTATCGACCCCGAACCGCCATCAAATCACAAATTTTGGCAGACTTCGTGGCCGACTTCACGCCGGCCATAGTACCCGAAGTCGAAAGGGAATTATTATTATTAACCTCGGGGATTACCTCGGGAGTTCGGACCCTCTTTACGGATGGTGCTTCGAACGCAAAGGGTTCCGGGCTCGGCATCATACTGAAGCCACCTACGGGTAACATAGTTAGGCAATCTATTAGAATTGTGAAATAGATTAACAACGAGTCCGAATATGAGGCCATGATTGCAGGTCTCGAATTGGCTAAAAGCCTTGGGGTCTAGGTGGTCGATGCTAAGTGTGATTCCCTCCTTATGGTAAATCAAGTCAATGGGACGTTCGAGGTAAAAGAGGAACGAATGCAAAGGTATTTACAAGTTGCAGGTAACGCTGCATCAATTCAAGGAATGGACCCTGTAACACGTGCCCCGAGACCAAAATAGCGAGGCCGATGCTTTATCTAACTTGGGGTCATCAGTTGATGACGATGAATTCAGTTTGGGAACAGTTGTACAACTCATGAAATTGATGGTAAAAGAAGTCCATGTCGAAATAAACTCGACATGTTTAACCTGGGATTGGAGGAAAAAATACATAGATTATTTGAAAACTAGAAGTTGCCCTCAGATCCTACGAATTGAGAGCTCTGCTACGAAGGCTGCCATGTTTATCTTGGTCGAGGGGACTTTGTTCAGAAGAACATTCGACGGCCCGCTTTCCACATGCTTGGGTCCGAGAGATATCGAATATGTCTTGAGACAAGTTCATGAAGGCACTTGTGGAAACCATTCGGGGGAAGAATCTTTGGTTCAAAAATTAATCAGGGCCGGCTATTACTGGACCGAATGGAGAAAAATGTGAAGGACTTTGTGTGAGCACGTGATTTTTGCCCTATATGAATTATTCCCATAAATTCAAAACAAAATTACTCCTTTTCATTATTTGCAATTTTATGGATTTTTGTGGCATGTTTTGTTAATTGTTTGCATTTGTCTGTGCACGTTTATCATTGTTTAAGTCATGAAAATACAAAAATACTTCGCATTTGCATGTAGGGTTAATGTCACATTTTAGGATTAATTAGTACTCAATACTACAAAAATAATAAAGAAAATAACAAAAATGGTTCTTTCGCATTTATAATTGTAATTTGTCTTAGGTTGCATTTAAATTAGGAATTAGTGTAGTTGGAAATCGAGTAATATAATTCAAGAAGTCGATTTGGGTTTTTGTTTGTTGCTTTGGTATTTAATAAAAATCAGAAATAATAAATACAAAATAAAAAAAAAAGAAGGTGAAAAGAAAAGAAATTAATTGGAAAATTAAAGGAAAGAATGGTCTTAGTAGATGCCCAAATTTGGGCCAAATTGGCTTCACCCAAGCGAAATCCAATACAAAAATCACTCCAAAGACCGGCCCAATACAGTCCCTAACCCGGTCCGGCCCTCCCCTCACCAAAACGACGTCGTTTCCCCTCCTTTTGATCTGGACCGTCGAGGTTCATCAATCCTACGGCTGAGAACTGGTCTCATTTTAATATACATATATCCTAACGCCCTCAGAACCCCCTCCCCTTCGTCTCCCTCACCTCCACCGGACCACACACTAACTCCACCGTCCCTCCACCTTAAACCGCCGGCCGAAAATCGTCTCCGCCGGCGGCGTTCATCCAAACCACCTGAAAATTACACCACCTCTTCATCTCATCTTCCTCGTCACGAATCTAGCCTTATTTCTCCTTGAATCCCACCCCAAAGCTTCGAATATTAGATCGAAGTTTTCCGGCCATGACACAACTCCGTCCAAACCACCCCAAATTAACACCACATAACCGCCTTCACCTCCTCTATCAAACCCCCCAAACCCCATCCCTCAAATCTCGCCGGAATCATTTGAATATTAAATTTAAATTTTCCGGCCAAAACCCTAATTGCTCCAAAATGTTCCAAATTGATGTCACATGGTCCCCTGGCCTTCCTCGTGATGAATTCAATGTCAATGGCCCTCAAATCCCATTGGAGATCGTTCGATTTTTTTGAATCTGTAATTAATGAGTGAGTTCTCGTTCTTCTTCCTGGCTTCTATGTTTATTTTCCTTCCTTTCTTGTTTAAATCCCTCTGTTAGTTTTGCTATCATGTTTGTTAGTGTCCAATTAATTTTCATTTTTTTAGCTTGGTTAATGATTGACTAGTTTGATTATTAGATTAGAGTTCATTTTATGTTGATTCAATAATGATTTTGTTAGATTAGAGTTCATTTGTTACTTAATTTGTTATACAGTGTAGTCTAAGTTGTTAATCAGTGTGCTAGGGTATAGTTTTAATTTCGGTTATTTGGAGTAAATCAGTAGGTTTTTCTTTCATTTAAGTAATTTTTTTTTCTTTTTTTTTTCTTAATGATAATTGATTCTGCTTTTGGTCTTTAATTTTGGTTCTCGTTTGAATTGTTGACTCGTTTAGTGAATTAGCTTAGTTTGGATTAACAATTCAGGTAGATTTAAGTTCCATGTTCTGATTAGTTGGTTGAGTAATTAGCTCAACTGTAGGGTTTGTTTGGATTTAATTGAATTTCTCTTTTCTTTTGAGTAATTAACTACAGTTACTGACTAAGGTTAAGAGAGGCAGGGGTTAGTTAGCCTAGGTCAGTAATTTAAGGGTAAGGTTAGGGGTAAAGTAGACATTGTACAGTAAAGGAATCTTGCAGTAACAGATTAAGAAGCCCCTAGAAGCTTCTAGGTGGGGTGAGAGCTGCAATTTCTGATTTTTGACAGCATTAACTTGAGAAACAAGTCACAACCTTAGGGACTAATCTAGAAATAAAAGAGGGACTAAAAGGAAAGCTGAAAATCTGAGGGCTGCCCTCATTTTGCCTATAAAAAGGCATGCCAATGCCTTAGAGAACAAGTTTTGGAACTTCTGAAAATTCCCCACTACTTTCCATAAGTTTTTTTTTAGCTAGAATTTGAATTTCAAAACTTCTCCTAGATCTAAAAATCCAAAAACAACAGAAAATCTCCAAAAAATCCAAAAAAAAATCAGTACATTGGTCTTCATTTGATCATTTTAAAAATTCAGCTCTCAATTCAATTATTTTAGCTCACTTAGCATCACAATTAGCTTAGATTTCTCTGTTTCTGTTCTGTGCTTGAAGATTTAATGCAATTGAAGGGGTTTGGGGTTCATCCGATTTGTTCCTAGGTGTATTCGACTGCTGAGAGTGTTCTATAATTCCTTAGCTTCAATTTCGAGTTGAATTTGGGTCGTTTGAGTCGAGTTTTGGTGTGTTTGCTGGTTATATGGTTTGCTGGATTTCGTTTGCATTTTGAACCTGGGTTTGAGGCTGATTTTGAGCTGTTGTGACATGCTGTCTGCTTTTAACTCAACAAATTGCTGCTGATCCTCCTCTTCTCCTCTTTGTTCATTGTAATCCAGGTATTTTCTCATGCTCAAATGATGCTGAAGATTGCCTTCACCGGTAGACCACAAGTTTGAAGTATAAATGATAAAGGAATATATGCTTGCACCTGAATTTTACTGTTATTGCTCAGTTTAGACTTTCGTGTGACTGATTCATTTGAACCATATTTCAGTTGTATTAATGAAACTGTGGACTGTACTGGACTGTTAGAATTGGACTTCCAGTGTGTTCATTCTAAAATAGTAGCCCTAGTGTAGTATAATTTGGTTTCTCATGAAGCTGTATTTTACCTTGAAAATCACCATATAGGTTCCTATCGTTGTTAAAATCCAGGTCTGGTAATCGTTTGTCAGTGGCGGCCTCAGTAGTTTAGTTCTAAAATTAAATGATATACGTTTGGGCTTAAGGTTTGAATATAGATGTGGACTGTTTTGTATTAGCTCCTTGAAATGTGACTCCAGGATTGTTAATGATATAAATTGTAGTTAATGATACGGATTGTAGCTAATTGCCTGTAGATTAGAATTGTTGCATTCTCAGCCTTTGTTTCAAGTTGAAAACTTAAACATTGGGCCCTATATTCTTTTGAACTTGGGCCTGCCAATAATTAAGGCTATTGTAAATTTAAAATCAGTAGGCTGAGATTCAAATAGCATCAGTATAAGATTTGGGCTCATTTAGGAGCCCAAACGTAACAGCCTCTGTCTGGAAAGACCTGGGCCTGAATCTGTTTAAAGCCCAACGTTGGTCAGCTCCTCCCCTTTTGCAAGGTTAAGCCATTCTCCGTCTTTGGGTTGTTTTGAAGCCCAGTCGGCTGGAGCTCTCGTGTCGACTATTAAAGCACTTTGATTTAATATTGAGATGTATTACTTTCAATGATGGTTTAGTAACAAAATAATTAATTAATTAGGGCCTTTCCTTTGCTTTTAGAGACAATACATGATAGAAGATTATAGATTACTCTAGGTTTGCCTTTTAATAATAAAACGAGATGAGCCTCGCTAAACAAAACAAATAACATTGCGGGGCCCTCGATAAATATTTATACGACAATACTTAGACTTCGGGATGAGCCGTTTTAGCGAATTTCACGATTTTCCCCAAAGATAATAACACGTTAGCCTCTTTAAGCGCGTCTTTTAATAACATTACCTTCCTAAAAGTGGATGCACATTTATGTGACCCAAATCCAAATCTCAACGAAGTCGAAATGTGTTAACAATCACGGGTGCACTGGTGCGACGTGGTTCGAGATGCATTTTCACGACGTTGCAATTCTTATTAAAAATAAAAAAAAAATAATAAAAGCGGTTTACTAATAAAAGCGCATGAGGTTGGACATGTTTTGAAATCAGATAAAATCAAATACAACAGTTGAGCGACCGTGCTAGAACCACGGAATCCGGGAATGCCTAACACCTTCTCCCGGGTTAACAGAATTCCTTACTCGGATTTCTGGTTCGCGGACTGTTAACAGAGTCATAATTTCCTCGGATCGGGATTCAACCAGTGACTTGGGACACCATTAATCTCCCAAGTGGCGACTCTGAATATTAATAATAAATCCCGGTCCGATTGTCCTTTAATTGGAAAAACTCCTTGACGCCCTCACATGTGTAGGAAAAAGGAGGTGTGACACTTTGTACGAAGATGCGACGCTTGCCAGATACATGCATCGATGATCCATTAACCGGGAGAACTACTTCATTCGGTTTTGTCCCCATGGCTGTTTATGAAATGGGGTATGGACATCGCCGGTCCCCTGCCGTTGGCACCCGTTAAGGCTCAATTCATACTATTTATGACTGACTATTTTTCCAAATGGGTCGAAGCTCAAGCGTTCGAAAAAATCCTGGAAAAGGAAGTCATTGGCTTCATCTGGGACCATATAATATGCTGATTCGGCATACCGATAATGGGAAACAATTCATCAGCAGCAAGGTAAGTAAGTTCTTCGAAGATCATAAGATTAAGAAAATATTATCAACGCCTTGCCACTTGAGTGAAAACTCCAAAACCTGAAAAAGAGGTTGACCGATGCCAAAAGGAAATGGAAGGAAATCCTGCCTGAAGTCTTGTGGGCATACCGTTCGAAGTCTAGTACCGAGGCCACCCCGTTTTCATTGGTCTATGGTGTTGAGGCCTTAAAACTAGTCGAAATGGGAGAACCGAGCCTCAGGTTCCGGTATGTGACCGAAGAGTTTAACGGTGAGGCCATGAACACGAGCCTGAAACTATTGGATGAGAGGCGTGAGGCCGCCCTAGTCTGGTTGGCCGCCTAGAAACAACGGATAGAAAGATATTACAACCAAAGAGCCAACCTCCGACACTTCAAAATTGGGGACTTGGTGTTAAGGAATGTAACACTGCACACCCGGAACCTGAATGGGGGGAAGCTGTGACCGAATTAGGAAGGACCATATCGAGTCGTCAGGATTATCGGCAAAGGCTCGTATAAACTCGAAGCAGGAAATGGTGTACAACTATGGAACAAATGGAACGTGAAGCACTTAAATCGGTACTACTGCTAAGGTACGATCTCATTTACTTTTTAATAATATTATGAATTGGACTAACACTTGCAGGCAACAACCAAGGGAGAATGTGGCTATTAGGTCTGAAAGCACGCGTTGCACTCCTTTTCCCTTGAACCGGTTTTGTTCCAAAATGGGTTTTTCAGCAAGGTTTTTAACAAGGCAATAGTAAATCACGCTAACTCAAAATCGAAGGCCGATTTCAACCGGAGTCAATAGGCGTTCATTTTGCATCAATAATATCCGAGCCCTCTCAAGACCGACCTCGAATATTGGGGGCCATTACCCTCGAGTTAAGGTTCCCAGCAAGGAAAGAAGGAAACTTTGTACTTGAATAGCTAATGTTCGGTGGTTAGGATTTACTATAAGGTCCAAACAGTCGAGTGAACCGTGCCCACATAGTCCATCTTAGCCATGATACAAGCTTTTACACGCATTCGATCATGTACTTTACATATAGAAATGAAAGAAAGTTTCCACCTTGCTATTACGCATTTTCACCTCTTAAATTATGGATCCTAAGAGCCCATGGGCTACTCCTATTCGAGGACTATCAAGCCCAAGGGCTACCCCTATTCGGGGACTATCGAGCCCAAGGGCTACCCCTATTTGGGGACTATCGAGCCTAAGGACTACCCCTACTCGGGAACTGTCGTCCAAAAATAGTTCGGGAAACTCGGGCTACCAAATCCAAAAGGCACAAAATCTATTAGGCAGTGCCTAAACAAAAAAGGCTACGACCACCCTAAAAAATGGCTCGGAGACGTCCGAAGCTCGTAATCAGAACATAAGGCCTTTATAAAAATTCAAAACCTGCTAAAAATTTACCCTCGTCAAAAGCATCGTCTAAAATCACTTAAACATCTTGGAAAAACTTTCGGTCACACTGAATTTTCAAAGCCTCGAGCAAATAAAATCGCATCAAAGTCAGGCTCTGTTCGGACCTCTGGAAAAAAATGAATGACTTACTACTACATTGGATTTTATGCTAAGGCGTTGGAAACATTTGCAAGAATAGAAATTATGAAAAGATGCTAAAAAGGTACAAACTCGAAATTTCCAGAAAGGGAAACTTTATATATATATTCCGGAATGTATTTACAAAGGCCCAACAAAAACGACCTCAAAATAAACAAACAAACAAACAAATATATATATATATATATATATATATATATATATATATATATATATATATATATATATATATATACACACACACACATAACACAAGACCAACACTAAAAAAGTACTAAGGCATTCATGTCTGGTCTTCGCCGGGGCCCGACTCGTCGCCAGAATCGTCGGAGCATTCGGACCTCTTAGAACCATCGGAGCCTTCGGCATCTTCAGGCTCGTAAAGTTTCTTAGCCTCGGCCTCGAGCTTTATTGCTTCCTAAATCTCAGCCGACAGGTCGAAACCTCGGGCTTGGATCTCTTCGAGGGTCTCCCTTCGGGATAGCCGCCTCATATATTCGATCTTGGTCGTCTTCAGGCGGGTCTCGGTTGCTTCGACATCGGCCTTGTATTGGGCCACCATCTCTTCGGCATCGGCAGAGGTTGTATCCAACTTGGAATTCATTGCCTTGTATTCTCTACCGAGGGCGTTCCGCTATGCGGCAGCCGAGCTCAGCTGTGCTCGGAGATCATCAATTAGCTGGGACCGCTTGTCATCTTTCTCCTTCGCCACCGGAAGTTGGACCTACATCGATGCCAGCTTTGCCTGGACGGTTTCCTTCTCTGAAGCCAGCATGTCCATTTTGATTTTCCACCCATCAGCCATGGCTTGGACCTCGTTCATTTCAACTCGAAGTTGGTCGATCTTCTGCTGGACCTGCGAGGTTTTGTCGTTAGTCGCCGTGACTAGCTCCTTGTTTTTAAGTTCAAAGACATTTACCTTTTCGACCAGGTCGGCATGTTCCTGCCTCATGATCGAAGCTTCCCTTTGAGCCCTGTCCAGCTCAGCCTAAAGGTCCTTGATGGCCCCTTCTTGTTGCTCACCGATGAGCTTGTACATATCTTTCTTTCGGGCCTGCTCCTTGAACTTAAACTCAAGCTGGTTAATTTTGGAGCGGAACTTGAGGAAGCTCTCATGGTGAAGCACCGAGGTATGCAAAGCAACAAAAACAGTAAGAGATATTGAAACCTAAGTGCAATTCACAAAGGAGTATTGATGCCTTACCCGGTTCAGCGCCTGCTGAGCCTCGTTGAAGAGACTCGACGCGCCCACCTCGTTCATCTTCGCATGGTCCTCTTCGGTCACCAGACATCGGAGGTAACTGGCTATGTCCACTGGAGAAGATAAACCCCGAGCATCCTCCGGGACCGTAAGAATGTATGTTCTCTTGCGGCCTGGGTCCACACTCGAAGCAGGAAATTGCTTCACCGGTTTTAGACTCGAGCTTAGTTCGTCAGTTTTTGAAGGCACGTCCTTCTTCGGAACCTCCAAATCGCCCAGCTGGTGAAGTCGTCCAAATTGTACATGTCTATGCCATCAAAGAAGGAACAGAGGGGGTTATCTGTACCTAGTGCTCCTTCACTTGATTTCTCTTTGCCCGCTTGGGACTCGTCTAGCATAGAATCGGTGTAGGAGGGTGACTCAATGATGTCAATCAACCGGTAGCCTTCAAAGCAGGAGCAGTTTCTTGAGAGGTTGCAGCCTCCATCTCAACTTCGGCCTCTTGTACTGGAAGGGCTCGACTTCATGGTTCTTCTCCTCAGTTGCTGCCTGCTCCCCAGGAGGGGTTGATCCGTGGGCAACAAAAAATGTCATCTTCTTTAGACTCATCCCTGATCCGGAGAAGCAAGTCAGAATTCGGAACCTGGGAGTTGGTGCTCTTCTTGGGCTTATGAGCCACCCTCTTCTTTGGTTTTACCTCGGAACCCGAGGAGCCCGATGACTTTCTTTTCCTCTTCTTCTTTTCCCTGCGGCATCCCCGGGTTGTGCCGTAACGGAGGGATCAATGGACAAGGACACATCCTCATCCCCTTCCAAAGGCCTAAGTTCGGTGGTCTTAGGCAAACCTATAAAATAAAGAAGAAGGGTCAGTATTATGTAAGTTAAGATCACGGTAGTAGCTATTCAAAGGAGAACCTTACCGTGAGAACGGGCCTCCCATCGGCCCTTCGAAAGCTTGCACCATGAGCGCTCGAAGTATGACATCTGCTTGAAGATGCCTTCGATCCACTCCTTGAGCCGGGGGACCGCACTTGGAACCCGGGCAACAACTGCACAACCACAAATACGAATGATGAGAAAGGAAATGAAGAAAAATTGACACTTAAGGAAAGGCTGCACTTACGAGATGCATTCCACTTCTCGGGGAATGGCATGAACTCGGGAGGGATCAGATCCTCGGTTTTTACCCAAACAAAATACCCCTGCCAGCCTCAGTCCCGATCCTCGTCGATGCTCGAAAAGGGGGCCTTGCTTGCTCGGCGAGTGAGCTTGATCAGTCCCCCTCAGAAAATTCGGGGACTGTATAAACGGAGTAGATGGTCGAGGGTAAACCGAGAGGATTCGGTGTGGTTCACAAAATAACGAAGGAGGATCACGATCCTCCAAAGAGAAAGGTGGATTTGCCCGTGGCACACCCCATACCTCTTACAGAAGGCCAAAATCACCAGGTCTACCGAGCCTATCGTGAAGGGGTAAGTGTAAACACTTAAGTAGCCCCTTTACGTGGGTAGCAATATCATATTTGGTCCCGGGGACTACCACGTCCTTGTCCTCCAATTTACAGTCTTCTCGGACTACAGGAAAGACATCTTCGGTAATAGAGCATATATATCTACATGCTCCTTCGTCCTGGTCTTGTTTGGACGAGGCTTTCTCGAATTTAAAGTCATATGCGATTGAACAACCCTCGGGTACGAAGATTTTCATGGGAGGCTCAGGAGCGGCTGCCTCGGGATCAGCGGCCTAAGGGAATAGCCGCCTCGGGAGCAGCCACCTCGACATCTGTGGCCGGCTGGGAAGACGAAGAGGCATCCTGCTGAGGAACTGAATTGGAGGTTTTAGTCATTACTATCTGAGAAAGATTGAAGATTCAAAGAAAAGGTATGAAGGTTTGAAGGAACAAGTTTGAAGGATGAAGAAAAAAGTATAAAAACGTGAAGGTAGGATGAAAAAACGAGTAAGAACCCGAGAACAATTATGAAGATTTGAAGATCAAAGATGAAAATATGAAGGTTTGAAAGAGTTGATAATAGCTAGAAAATTCGAAGGTGGAAGCTTGATCGGAAAGTGGAAAAAGAACAAAGTGTAGAAGCTTTTATAGGGGAAGTACGCGACGTTTCCCATTCGGAGGCAACCGGCCCATGGTTGACATGTGTCCGAAGTCAGAATGACACGACTAATGAGACGTTTCGACTTCTTCGTCATCTCGGTTGTAACGTACGAAGGAAGGAACTGGGGAACATCTATCGTTTCTCATCGTTTAGGCAAACCTACTCTCCGAGAAACGAGAGGACTATCTGTATACGGGTAAAACCGGGGCTAATGAGCACCCCGATTTCCTGTTAGGGCAAACGAAGCAAGGACATAACTACATGGAATCGGAATTGAAGCTTGGAACCTCTTGTACTAAGGCCCGAACGAAGCGCTTACTACCGGATCCATCGAGACAACGCCCCCCGAATCCGGTTCGAGCTCCAAGACCTCGGAAAGGATTACCAAACGGTTGCACACGACTAATGAAGAGCCGTGATATCCGCGCCCAACCGGATATCACGGCATGGATCTCGGCCCGTATCGGCAACAGATCAGTGATTAACGAAAAAGAAGATTTTTACTTTTCTTAGAATTGTACTAGGGATGAAACCCTCTTACTATATAAAGGGGTGAATTTTATTCAATGAAAGCATGGTAACACGCATATCAAGGCAATATAAATTTGTTTTCTCTGCTTCTAAGTTATTCAAAAGTTCTTATTTTGCTCATAGGTCTTCACATATAATTTGGCTCCGAATCGAGGGCAGAACAATTGTTAAGCTTAGGCCCGAGCCCGGAGTCAACATCACAATTGGTTTGGTTATATATATTTTACCTTTAATTCGCTTATCTAACGTTATTGATCACTTATATTAAATTAAATCATATATCCTTAAACCGCGTATAAATTCAATTGTTATTCATTTTTAAGAGTAAACACAAAGTTCAATCATCTTTAAAAGGTTAAATGGCTTGCTATTAATATAATCCAGTTATAGAATTCGAAATTGATTACATATAGAACTAACTATGTAGATAGCGAAATTTTGGTTAACTTCGATAAAATACGCTCTTCCAAATAAGTGATGTTATAACCATGAACCGATTTCAAGCTTTAAAGTGATTCAGTGAATGCAAATTTATTAAATAATTAATGATCTAGAGCAAAAGGTTTGGAATCTATGTTATTAAAGACCTAGGATGTTAATTTCCCTACTGCCATTGTGACTAAATAGCACTTCCAATTAAATCTCATGTGGCACTTTATTAATCATGGTTCCTTGATTAATCACTAGAGTTTCCTAATTACTAGCGATTCTATCTCAATTAGAGTTTATTTTTTCAAACCAATCTATTTATATTTATATCTATACCTATCTATCTATATCTATATCTATCTATCTATCTATCTATATCTATATCTATCTTCTATATTATTATAAAAGCACGAATGTTTCACGCTAAATATTGAATGACTAAAATATTCCTGAAATATTGATCGACTTTTATACCCTTTTAGTCTTATTTTACTATATTTCTATTGGTCTTTTGGTAATTTAACAAATATCATAGTTACTTTCTAGAAATACAAGGATTCGTAATATAAAGTCAAGTTTTTTTGGTTCGAGACATAAACTCAAGTTAACTCCAAAAGGAATTCATATCCTTAGTAGTTGAATTAGAGTTACTTTACAACTAGACCAAGTACGAATTTAAATAGAAAACGTACATTGCACAATTCACATAATGCTGAACTCGTGACAACATAAAAGATTTAAACCATCCAATTTGATTTTTATATTGCTCATCTCTTTTCAGCACAAATACGGATAATCTATATAATTTTACCATGTTATCTAACCACTATTATTTTTCAAATCAATTTCTCGCAAAACAAATAGTAATAAATTAATATAATGTGATATTCATCTACATATTATTTTTTCGAAAAAAAAAAGATAACAGTATTCTCTTTAAAAAAATGACGATACTCTCTTAATTGAAAAGTTCACGAGAGAGAATGATCAAAGCTTACGTGAGATTTGTACCGTGTGAACTTTTCTTGATTTTTTTAATACTATATTATAAATTTCAAAATATATAATATGATATTCTTTTGTATATTCTTTTTTATTTTTTCTTTATTTGTTTGTTAAAAAACTAAACAAAGAAGAAGATATTGTTTCTCTGTTGAATAAGAAATTCTAGAAAGGGAGGTCATTACGTATTTTTTTTCTTTTTTTGTTTATTTATTTGAATTATCCAAAAAAATTGTTTGTACTTTTCTTCTTTATTTTATATAAGTGATTATGGTTTAAAACAAAATCTAACCTCCTTAATGATTTTGCGCTAAAACTCACATAAATTTGTACCGCGGAAGCAAATTTAATTATTTTATTATTTTATTCAAGATATTTTATTTATACTTTATAGGATAATGTTTTATGAGATTTCTAAGTTCCAGGTATGTGCTTTTGACCCACTTTCAAAGTTCTATTTTATATTATAGATCTCAGTGAAAGATTAATACTACAATCTACATTTAACCTCAATTTGATTCACCTTTAAAGTATCAATTTTCACGCTAAAAATAAAAGTAATACCAAAAGGGATGATAAGCAGGTGAATCTATTTGATAATGTCACAATGAAAACGCCAGTGAGGTTGTTAAGTCTAACTTTTGAACCGAGGAATTTAATGAGGGCAGTGACCATCCAAGTCTTCTGTTAATTCAGACAAAATTGCAAAGAGGTACAAATTTATATTGAGAAAATATGACAAGTTTTTAAATATTTTATTTTGAGCTTCACTTAATATACACTTTTAATATCTACTATCTTTTACCTTTTTAATTTCTCATCATTTTTTATGCCCTAAAGCATTACGTGCGAGGCACGTACATAAAGACTAGTACTATATTAAAAGCACGAAGCCCCTTAGCGAAATGTCGTTCACCATTTTTACCCTTTAAAAATTGATTTCACACTAGACAAAATAGTCATTTAATCATTTTTCCTAATATTTAGATCTTTGAAATCAACTAAATTTTTAGTTATTAAAATATTTTCTTATTTGAATTATGTAAAGATTCCTAATATTTAGGACTTCAAAATTCAATAAAATTTAGCTTATATAATTATAGTATCTTGGATACTAAACGTTTTATTTGTCAAATAAATTGACGTGGATGAAATAGTGGAGGTGCTAATTTCTTGATAGCATAAATCAATTGCTAACTGAGGTCAAAATAAGTACAATACAGAAATATAGATAGTTCACAGTATCAATTAATGATGAATAATTTATTTTTTTGGTAATTAAACTTTCATTTACCAGGGAAATATTTACAAGTGGAACAAAAACCTTTACAGATTTTCCTACTTTCCTATTCTTTACCCCTCACCACCTTTCTATTATTTACACATTTCCTATCTATTACATTGGATATCGTCTAGGCTATGTTGGATTTTCTCTATATACTTATTACTTCGACAATGAATCTCCTGTATAATCAGCTTGCATATTATCTCCCATTCTCTTGCCTTGGCTTGAAAAATTCGAACATTTCTTTTTTACCACACATAGTACACAACTGTTGCTAAAGCCATTTTATATAATTCTGCTGCTGCATTTTTCCTCTTAGTCCACTTTTTAGCCCATTTTAGTTCCTCATCCCATCCCTGCACTGGTCTTTTGATCCCTTGCCATACTAGCAATTTACTCCACGATACATTTGCATATGGACATTCGAAATGCAGATGCTGGATGGTTTCACTAGCTCATTTGCATAGGACACAATCTTGATCAACTTGTATTCCCCATCTCTGTAGTCTGTCTCTTGTGTATAGTTTACCATGAGCTGTCATAGTTAATACAAAGGTCCACCTGAGACATCTTGCGTTATGACAAACAACTCTTCTCCAGCTTACTTTGTCAAATCTTCCTCGCAGTCTGTGATACATGAATTTAATCGAGCAGTTGTTCATCTTTATGATATCATCATAGCTGAATCCTGCATCCATAAATGTCTTCTTTCCTTTCATGATCTTGCTCACTATCCATGATGTTTGCTTCAGTTGGATTTCCCATATGTTCCTATCTTTGATGTAGTAGCTATGCATTCATTGTATCCACAACTTCTTCTTTTCTTTGCAAAGGTTCCAGTACTGTTTACATATGGCAGCTTTGTTCCAGATACTTATGTTCATGACATAAATCACCCAGCTGATTTGGGGAGACAGACTTTCTCCCATGCCAATAGAGCCTTTTTTGACACATTACCTTCTCCTGTCCATAGAAAGCTTCTGCAGATTGCTTCAATTAGCTTTGTGGTCTTTTTAGGGAGCACAAAGATTTGTGCCCAGTAAGTTTGGATAGAGAACAAAACACTCTTTATCAGTTGAATCCTCCCAGCATAAGATAGAAACTTAGCAGTCCATGAGGTTATTCTGCCTACTATTTTTTCAATCAAAGGTTGGCATTGTGCTATTAATATTCTTTTAGTGCTTAGAGGAGCACCCAGGTATCTGACTGGCAGTTCACCTCTCTGAATTCCTAGAAACTCTAGGATTTTCTCTTGTGCATCTTGTGTGACTCCTCCAAAAAATATTGAACTTTTGTTTTTTTTATCACTAGTCCAGAAGCCTTTTAAAACTCCATGAAGCAATGAAACAATAACTTGACTGATCCTATATCACCCCTGCAAAACAATAAAAGATCATCAGCAAATCCAAGTTGCAAGATTTACATCTTTGCACACTTGGGATGGTAGTTGAAGTCTGGGATCTGGTTTAATGTCTTTAAGCTTCTTGTTAAGTATTCCATTGCTAGTACAAACAGGAATGGAGAAATTGGATCACCTTGTCTCAACCCCTTCCTAGCTTCAAATGGCTTTGTCAATGCACCATTAATCAGAACTGTATAGGTGACAGTCTCCATACAAGTCATGATCCACCTCACAAATTGCTCTGGGAAAGCAAAAGCATTCAGTACCAGTTCCATGAAAGCCCATTCAACTAAGTCATAGGCTTTTTGCATATCCAGTTTTATCATACACCTAGATGATACTGTCACGACCCTAAACCCAAACCCGGTCGTGATGGCGCCTCTCGTGAAGACAAGGCCAGCCGACACATTCCCATTCCAATCTTAAGCAATAAAATAATAAGTATTAAGTCGTAAACATGATAAAATCTAAAAAATAAGCAGTTAACAATATAATTTGCAGAAAAACAAACCCAACACAGCCCGATACCGGGGTGTCACTAGTCATGAGCATCTACTAAGGTCCGAATACAACTAGAGTCAAAAATGTATTATATACAGTCTAATGAAATCGAGAGGGAGAAAAGCAGTGCTGCGAACGTCGGGCAGCTACCTTGCTAAACTCTGATGACTCTGCCTATGAGCAACCAATACCCGCTACCGGGTTCAGAAATACCTGAATCTGCACACAAGGTGCAGGGAGTGAAGTGAGTACTTCCAACTCAGTGAGTAATAAAAATAAATGAAGACTGAGTGATAGGAAATCACGAAGAGTACATCATCATGATGTATAGAAGCAGTACAAAACCAGTAAGAAAGCAATGAAGCTGTGAAATCTCTTAAGCACCTTAGCTCAGTTTAAACTTCTTCAAAAATGGATTTTCAACAGTTAAGCAATTGAATGCAAGCAATTAGAACAAATAAGCATAAAAGATCCGCCCCTCGGGCACAATTACATAATTAAACAGGTACATGATAGGTAAATAAGAAAGATAAGCACATAAAGGTTCTCCCCTCGGGCACAATGTCAACAAATCCGCCCCTCGGGCAATATCTCAGAACAACACCAGCCCCTCGGGCTATATCTCAGAACCATACCAGCCCCTCGGACTATATCTCACATCACAATGGGTTCCCGCGCTCACTGGGGGTATGCAGACTCCTGGAGGGGCCCCTTACGGCCCAAGCGCAATATCAAGCCATCTCGTGGCATCATAAACAGGCTCTCGGCCTCATATCAATATCAAGCCACCTCGTGGCGCATAATCTCATGCCCTCGGCCTCATTATCATAATCAGTATATCACTGCTGCGACGTGCAGCCCGACCCAAAAGTATTCTCACAATACAGGACCTCGGCCTTACTCAGTCACAATCTCATAAGCCCCTCGGACATCAGTAAAATATGAAGCTCAGCTCAAATATCTTTGAAAATATCAATTAATGTGCTTAAAACAGAATAACATAGCTGAGTTTTTAAAATAGCGGAAATATAGCATGACTGAGCACAAGTATGAAATCAAACAGTGAGGAAAATATCATTAACAATCCCCTAAGGGTTCAAACAGTTGGCACGAAGCCCAAATATGGCATTTAGCCTAAAGTATAATAATATCAAATAATTAGCTGCCAATTATACAGAAAAATAGTCATTCGGGATGGACTAAGTCACAATCCCCAACGGTGCACGACCCCACGCTCGTCATCTAGCGTGTGTTTCACCTCAATATAGCACGACGCTGTGCAACCCGGGGTTTCATACCCTCAGAACAGCATTTAAAATTATTACTCACCTCAATCCGGCCCAAAATCTAGCTTGCAATGCCTTTGCCCCTCGAATCGGCCTCCAAATGCTCCAAATCTAACCAAAATCAGTATATTATCATCAACATACGCTAAAGGAACAAAGCCCAAGCGAAAATTATCAAATTACATAAAAAATCCCGAAATTGGCCAAACCCGACCCCAGGCCCACATCTCGACATCCGACGAAACTCACAAAATCCGACAACCCATTCAACCACGAGTCCAACCATACCAAAATTACTAAATTCCGATAACAATTTGGCCTCCAAATCTTCAAATCTTATTTTCAAATCCCTAGGTCCAAATCCCCAATTTACACCTCAAAAACATGTAATCTAGTCGGATTATTCGATGATAATTCAATATTATGGAGTAGAAATGATCACAAGTGACTTACCTCAAGATTTCCCATGATTTCTTGCTCAAAAATCGCCCCAAGCCGTGTTCTTTCACCAAAAAAAACGTGAAAATGAGCAAAAAAAAAAACTAGAACAACATTAATAAACCCGATTCTGGTCGCTAAAAGCCATTTTGTGGTCCAATCTGGACGCTAAAGGTGCACACTAGATCTGATGCACCAGCAGTCTTTAATTTCACTAAAAAGGCTCTAACTCCATCATACGAACTCGGAATTGGATGATTCTTGTTCCTATGAGTCACAAATAATAATACAAACATAGTCCTTCAATTGAAACTCAATTCGGAGCTCATTTGCTCAGTGCGATACCCATTTCGCTCGTTAAACAATTAACTCATGATTCGCGTCAAAAACCCAATCGCGACTTGATGAAATTAGACCAAACTTTCCAGATCACTCCTATAAATCATTATCAAAATCCCGGAAGTCTCGAAATCAAATTTCTATCTCTAGAACTAAAAATGGACCTTTGGATCATTACATGTTTATGCTCAAAATGCCAAAATCTTCCAAAAACTCTTCCAAAACTTATCCGAGCCTCATGGGACCCCGACCAAACATGCCAACACACCCCATAACATCATTCGAACTTGTTCCAACCTTCGAAACGCTCAAAACAACATCAAAATATCGAATCACCCTCGGATTCAAGCCTAAGAATTCCAAAACTTCCGAATTCCGAATTCGGTCAAAAAGTCTATCAAACCTCGTCCGAATGATTTGCACACACGTCACAAATGACACAACAGACCTACTCCAATTTCTGGAATTCCATTCCGACCCCTATATCAAAATCTCACCTATCAACCGGAAAACGCCAAAATTCCAATTTCGCCAATTCTAGCCTAAATCTACTCCGGACCTCCAAAACACATTCCGATCACGCTCCTAAGTCCCACATCACCTAATGGAGCTAACCAAATCATAAAAATTCCAATCCGATATCGAATACTAAAAAGTCAAAACTTGGCCAAACCTTTCAAACTTAAAGCTTCAAACTGAGAATTTTTTCTTTCAAATCTATTCCGATTATCCTGAAAACTAAAACCGATAATTTACATAGTCATAATACATCACACGGGGCCAGTCATTCCCGAGAACTGGCGAGCGAAGTGCAAAAGCTCAAAACGACCGGTCGGGTCGCTACATCCTCCCCCACCTAAACATACGTTCGTCCTCGAACGTGCCCAGAGTTGTTCCGAAGACCATCAAATCGCTGTGTAACCTTACCATGCACATACCCGGGGTGATCCCACGTCACCCTATCTCATATAGGTCCGATAACACAATGTAACTGAAATTTCGCAATCCAACCTAGCACATAAACCTTAGAACCATATTTCCACTTCTCAAAATCATCTACAAGATTAGAATCTCACATTTATAATCTGAATAAGCCCAGCTGTAACAAGCCATACCTGCAACCTCGGATGCAATTACATGATATACCACATAGCTCAAACTCTTGTAGCGATAACTTCTGATCGCGGCAGTTGCTTAGAACAACTGAATATCGATAATAAACCTCTTATCAAATAAAGCCTCATTCTAACACTTTCGTATACTGCCATTGATAAATGAAACACATAAGAATTCATAACCACTCTTCAGATCAACCATTCGTGAAGCCACTTCTCCTTTAGCAAGGACCATAGCAAATTTCTGAGCCGAACATCGATATTATCCTTCCAACATACTAAAACCGAATCCGTTTGTATTTATTCTAGATCCCAACGATCTAATCTAATCCAACACAACTACTCTGGTGATATGACACATCAATACGATCTAAAGCCGCAACTCGTGCAACCCGTGCACCAATAAGCAACAACACGAACATACTCAAATCATGAAAATGACTCAAATGAGAGAGCTGCACCGCAAGCTCACCAGTACCACCACACCAAATGCTGCGAGCCCGTCGCACCTCGTAGAAACAGAACACACGAATCTAGCCCGAAGGATCATGCCTCCACGTAACTTCGCTGAAATACGCGACCCTATCCAAACACTGGTCCGCATGAAACACCTCAAGTCACCATGCCCAAAATCATCAACCAAGCCAACTTGATGCCTAGAACCCAAAAGTGAATCACCATAACCATGAAGAAGCAAATGACGCAATGCCACACCAGTCCGAAGGAACATATCCAATGTGCAACAAATCATGCAACACCCAAATACCTGTCTCATTCAAATCCCGCTATAAAGCCCAACTGAAATCGCACCATTTGTGCATATAACCACCAAATCTCAACTCCTTGTAACATAGGAGAGTAACTCATAGATCACGAATAAGCTCAACAACAATCGAATGGCACATCTCTCAACAATAGTAGTTCGGAGTAAACAAATCTGACCAGGTGCATCCATGTTGGACCTACCAATGAACCCCAAATCAACTCCGGTCACCCACAATAGATAATTAACTCTTTGAAGGTTCACAATGACTGAATCATAATGCTACCCTCTGACCAACCTTAGCTATTTTCTCACAGTCCACAACCACAAAGCCATCTAATCACGGAAACTCTCAGTCTCCCAATCCATAAAGCACACGAATCACCATATCTGATCCTAGCTACACTGCCCGAACATCTAACACACATCTGATACTCGATCATTCCATGAGGGATACTCCTATAATTCTTCTGTGCTACCAAGCCAACTTGAATATCGACAGTTGATCCAATAAGAGAGTGCCACAATACTAATGAAGCATCCTTAATTCAAACACAGTGCCCTTTTTCTAAAGTCTATACCCTTATCAAGACATACCATTTAGTAATATAATTTACCTAGTCATCTGAAACTGTCGTGCTGTCTAAGAATTTATGATCTTCCTTTCAGAACTGAACTGTGACCTTAACCATGCCAATCTCAACCCTACACAACATACCACATATACCATGCCATCCTATGATAAATATGAGAACTTCATAATCCCTTTCGAGCCACAATCAAATACATACTCAACTAGTCAAGAACTTTCCATTTGATCCCATCTAGGAGAAAATTACTATACATTCCATGCTCCTCATGCTAGCAGAAATTATACATCTCTAACCATGGTAGAAATTATCAAGAACTCTACGAATCCCCTTTTGCACAAAACCGAACCATCAGAACTAACTCCTTCTAACTCAACCAAGCTACACAAGCAATCAAAACCTAAGAGTATTGCCGCGAAACACCTGTGCAAACCCACCGCTTCATAAGCACTCAAGAACCGATCATATCCATTACCATGCCAATCCGGCCTACTACCAAGCGATCCCATCTATCCGAGTTTCCTTTTTATTTACCTTTAACTTGATACTCTTTCTTGATATAACACCACAATTCCTCAACACATACTCACCATACGAGACCCAAGCATAAAACCACACCGTCTAAGGCTCACAAGCCGCTGAATACTCTCTTAAATATTCCCAAAAGGACCACATTCAAAATACCTACCCTGAAGGGACTTTCTGCGAATCCAAAGCCATTACCTTTACCTTCCTGATACTGATATATAGAATCCCATAAAGATATAGAAATACCACGAGTCTTGACACCCTCCAATACAAATCTCAGCTCCTAGCCAAATATACAACTTGAAAATCTCCAATTATTACATGTAAAATCTTGAACCCATTAGAACCATTCTCGAGAGTTATCCACTCTACTCAAATCGCAATTAGACCGATTAACGGACCGGATGACCTGTGCTCCAATAGCACTCCAACACCGCAGAGCGTAACCTCAGCTTAATGCAACCAAGCAACTTCATGTTCTATGCTCCGTACATCCCTAACCAATAACAACTCAAGTCATCCCATGATTCTCATACACCCATAAAGAATAACACCACCCTTATCAAAAATTTCCTTTGTTCGGGTCATCCTCGACCTCAACCTCTGTGAGCCATAACTGATTCACCAGTACGCCCCAAACTGGAACCAACATAGCACATAATCGTGCAATCAATTAATCAATAGCAGACTCCCCCACATGGCTCAAAGCCATAGAAGAAAACACACAATAACTCATAATGCATATACTTTATTACTGCCATAATACCATAGTGAGATTAAACTCAATCCTTCATAAGCTCGTGCAACACAGACCATCTAGTACTTCAAATCTTATGCAAATCTCGTATTCACCCTCATAACAGTCAAGCCCACTCTCTTAAGCGATCAAAATTCAAATTGCAACATGTATACTTCACTGGTGGAGGGGATCTTCCAACAACAACATAAGGATCACACAAACTTCAGAACACTCCGCAGGAGATAACCCACCTGCTTCGCCTCGAACTATCATCTCTTTATACCCTTCCACCGTCATAAATATTACGCAATCACTTAATCTTCCTGAGTCTGAACTCATATCACAACGTGGAATCTACTTCACTTCCCAACGAGGCAACATGAAAAAATCCTTCATCACACCCACAACTCGGGGCTATACATCAAATCACGACGGAAATCAAACACCAAATAGTTCTTCTATCCTCCAGCAGACCCTTCTCGTCTCATTCAGTTAATGTGAACACATCTCATAGTCACATCACACTCATCACGTAACTATCCAGTCATCACTTCCCTTAATAACACAATCGAACATATAGATCCAGAAACACGCGCTCGCGCATTCAACAGCTCCAAGGCTCAAGCTATAGGCAAAAATCCCGGCCTCAAGTCCTCCAGACTGGCCCAACATCAACACACAGAGATCACATCTCGCCCGTCGATCAGGGAATCACAAGCTATCGATGCACATCTGGTACTGAGCGCTCGTTCGCGCATACGAACTCGGAATTGGATGATTCTTGTTCCTATGAGTCACAAATAATAATACGAACATAGTCCTTAAATCGAAACTCAATTCGGAGCTCATTTGCTCAGTGCGATACCCATTTTGCTCGTTAAATAATTAACTCATGATTCGCGTCAAAAACCCAATCGCGACTTGATGAAATTAGACCAAACTTTCCAGATCACTCCTATAAATCATTATCAAAATCCCGGTAGTCTCGAAATCAAATTTCGATCTCTAGAACTAAAAATGGACCTTTGGATCATTACATGCTTATGCTCAAAATGCCAAAATCTTCCAAAAACTCTTCCAAAACTTATCCGAGCCTCATGGGACCCCGACCAAACATGCCAACACACCCCATAACATCATTCGAACTTGTTCCAACCTTCGAAATGCTCAAAACAACATCAAAATATCGAATCACCCTCGGATTCAAGCCTAAGAATTCCAAAACTTCCGAATCCGAATTCGGTCAAAAAGTCTATCAAACCTCGTCCGAATGACCTGAAATTTTGCACACACGTCAAAAATGACACAATGGACCTACTTCAGTTTCCGGAATTTCATTCTGACCCCTATATCAAAATCTCACCTATCAACCGAAAAACGCCAAAATTCTAATTTCGCCAATTCTAGCCTAAATCTACTCCGGACCTCCAAAACACATTCCGATCACGCTCCTAAGTCCCAAATCACCTAACGGAGCTAACCAAATCATAAAAATTCCAATCCGAGATCGAATACTAAAAAGTCAAAACTTGGTCAAAACTTTCAAACTTAAAACTTCAAACTGAGAATTTTTTCTTACAAATCTGTTCCGATTATCCTGAAAACTAAAACCGATGATTTACATAGTAATAATACATCACACGGGGCCAGTCATTCCCGAGAACTGGCGAGCGAAGTGCAAAAGCTCTAAACGACCGGTCGGGTCGTTACAGATACCCCTTTCCTTCCATATCCTTTCACAAGTTCATGGCTAAGGATGATGTTATCTGTGATTACTCTGCCAGGAACAAATGCAGACTGTGTACTATCAATCAGTGTATCCATTACTCATTGCATCCTCTTAGTTAAGACCATAGAAATCACTTTGTATAGCACAGTACAACAGGAGATAGGTCTTCTTTAATGCTAGCAGGATTCCTGACTTTAGGGACTAAGGTAATAGCTGTACAGTTGATAGATCTATACATTTGAGTTGTTTCAAAGAATTCCAATACAGCCTGTGTCACATTCTCTCCTATAATTTGCCAGTATTTCTTGAAAAATACTGCATTAAAACCATCATATCCAGGGGCTTTTAAATCACTGATTTCCTTCAATGCTTCCTATACTTCTTCCTTAGTCACTGGCTTGATAAGCTGTAACTGCTGATCTCTATTTAATACTGCTCCCAGTTTCATGACATTTGGGTTAATGGCTGGAATGTTGTCTGCTCTTGACCCCAGCAGTTTCTTATAATATCCCAATATTTCTGCTTCTATATCATCCTCCATCACTAGTTGAGTTCCCATGTCATTTGTTAGAATTTGGATTCCATTCAAACTCCTATTCTTCATCTGTGCAAAGAAATAGGCTGAGTTTGAATCCCCCGGCTTCAGCCATTGAACTCTAGATCTTTGCTTGTATATACTCTCTTCAATCATTACCCATTTTTCTAATTCACATTTCAAGGCTTTTTGCTTCTCAATTAGCTCTATGTTCTGTAGTCTATAACTCATTTCCTCTTGTACTATATGCAACTACTTCCTGGTCTCTTTAATCCTTTCATCAACCTCTTTATAGTGTTGTATGTTTATTTCTTTGATGACCTCCTTTGTCTTTTTGAGGTTATTCCAGACTGCCTGCATCTTCCCTCTTGTACCCCTTTCTTCCCAAGCTAGCTTCACTTTCTGTATGAATTGGGGATGATCAGCTATACAGTTGAAAAATCTGAATGGTCTGTTCTTCTTTCCCTGTACTTGAGTGATCATTAGTTTCAGTGGTGAGTGATCAGACACAAGAGGCTCTAGCACCTCCACTTTCAAGTTTGGCATTGTCAATGATGAATAATTTATTCAATGGTTTATTTCACATTTCTATATTATATGTGAACTACCTTTCACTTAAATAATATTTGTTTCATATTTTTATATAATATTTCAAAACTACAGTCAATAATTAGAACAAATAAATAAGAAATATTTACGAATTTAAAGAGAGAGAAAAATAATTGGTAAGAGTCAATAAACATAAAAAGCTAAAGTAAAATGTCAGATCGATTTTTTTATCCTTCGAAAATAAAATGATTATTAAATTTAAATATTCAACACTTGAAATGAGATAATTAAAAATTTAAATAAAATAAATTATTTTATTTGATGTAAAGATAAATAATTAAGTTTTTATATTAACATATAGCAAGATAATTCAATTCAATTCAATTCTTTTTTCAAATTAATTATATACAGATTTTTATTTTTTCAAGTCGACAGAACTCCTTACATATATAAATTTATTTTCATTGTCATGACCCAAAAATCCACTAAGGGACGTGATGGCGCCGGACACCTCTGTCAGGCAAGCCAACACCAAGAAATTATTAAATTCTCATTTTTGTAGTTAGTGAAATCATTTCTTTATACATTAAATAATAAATAATAAATTTTACTGATTAAATATTGATGTCTTTAACAAACCTAATATCAAATATGTCACGACCCAAAATCCACTAAGGGTCGTGATGGCGCCGGACGCCGCTGTCAGGCAAGCCAACCGAATTACTTAATTAAATTCTTGTTTAAATATTCCCAAAACCACTCCTTTTATACGTTTAAGCAATACATAATAAATTCCATTGAATAAATAGTGAAGCATTTAACCACTTTTTAAGGTTTCTAAATAAACCCATAGACATCCCCAGAACCCGGTGTCACAAGTGCATGAGCTATTTCTAAGAAACAGTACAATACAACATCCGTCTGGAATACAAATGGACAGAAAGTAAATGCAATATATTGGAAGGGACTATACTAGCTGCGGGTCGCCTCGAGTAATGCAACTCACCTAGTCCCAGTATCATCCATGCTGCTACGCCCAGTAGGCCACTAGTAGTACATGTGCATGTGCAACAAAAATGCACAGAAGTGTAGTATGAGTACGAAAACAACGTGTACTCAGTAAGTGTCCCGCCTAATCTCGAAGAAGTAGAGACGAGATGGCAACTTCGACACTTACCAATGGTCATATAATAATATTATTAAAGCGGTGATCTCACAAATTTATTGAGGACAACAGTAGATTCAAATGAGTTACTACACAGGTAAAGAGTTCCTTTTTAATAAAAGCCTCCGGATTCATAATCCTTCAACTAACATTATCTCAAGTCGGGAGAGCAGATATTAGTATCAACAAATGTCAAAGCAAGCAATACAAGCATGCGCAACTCATGTCGAGGTCGTACGGCCCGATCCAACAATATTTAAAATATGCACGGCCGAGGGTCGAGCGGCCCGAACCGTAGATGCATCTATTACCCCGCTCGCGAATCATTCATGTGATGCGGTCAAATTTAAGTAAACAATCACCCTGCTCGCGTACCATACATGCGACGCAGGTACACATAGAAACACATGCTCAACAGCAAATTAAGAATTTTATGGGGAATATTCATCCCATTAGAAGCCAATTCCCTTTTAATGACTTAAGGAATAAATTTTAATTCTCTTAGAAATTTATTTACCAATTTGATAGGATTTCAGCAATTCATACTGTCAATAACATTACAAGTATTCCAAGTACAGCATGCTTTTGGGTCCTAGACTACCCGGACAATAACATAATATTAGCTACGCACGGACTCTCGTCATCTCGTGCGTATGTAGCCCCCACAAATAGGAGCACATAACAGATTATTTCACCTATGGGGACAATTTCCTCTCACAAGGTTAGAAAGGAGACTCACCTCGCTCCGAAGATCCATAACTGGCCTTCCACGCCCTTCCGAAAACTCAAATCGATGCACAACGCTCCAAAACTAGCCAATAATCCATTAATATACGATAAACTACTCATATTAATCCAATTTATAATAATTCCTAACCCCGAACGGAAAGTTGACAAAAACGCCCTCGGGCCCACATGCCCGAATTTCCAAAATTTTCGAAAAATAAGTTTACCCATAGCCTCACGAACTCAAATATATAATTTTCTCTTAATTCCATACCCAAAATCGTGGTCAAATTCCAAGAATAAAAATTTCTAGGTCTTTCTACCAAAACCCCAAATTTCTACCAATTTACATGCTAAAAATCCATACATAATCAATGTATTTAACTCAAGACGGATGGGATTAGCTTACCTTATCGTTGATGATGAAAAATACCACTTGAAGCTCTCCCAAAAATCGCCCAAGCCAAGAAAATATGAGAGAAAATGGCCAAATCCCGATTTTTAAAACACATCTCTGCCTCCAGCATTTTTCGCACCTGCTGTCCCTTGACCGCTTCAGCGGTTCCGCAGGTGCGAGCCAAACCACCGCTTCTGTGGTTTCCTCCAGGCTCCCCTTTTCCGCTTCTGCGTTTCTATTCCCGCATATGCGGTCCCGCTTCTGCGGCCAAACGACCGCATCTGCGGTCCCAGCTCTCTTTTGCCAAAACCGCATCTGCTACTATTGGGCCGCTTCTGCGGCTCCGCACCTGCGGCCCTATTCTCGCAAGTGCGGTTACACCAGCAACTTCAGCCTTCCAAAAATTCCATTTTCTGTTAACCACCCGGAATCCACCCGAGGCCCCCAAGACCAACCAATCATACCAACCAGTCCCAAAACACATTACGGACTTGCTCGAGGCCTCAAATCATATCAAACAACGCTAAAACCACGAATCGACCTCCAATCCAAGCTTTATGAACTTTAAAATTTCAAACTTCTACTTTCGGTGTTTAAACCTATCAAATCACGTTCGGTTGACTTCAAAGTTTGCGCACAAGTCATATTCGACATTACGGACCTACTCCAACTTCCGGAATAGGATTCCGACCCCGATATCAAAAAGTTCACTTCCGGTCAAACTTCTCAAAAACCTTCAATTTTCTATCTTTAGCCAAATGACTCCAAAATGACCCACGGACCTTCGAATTCACTTCCGATCGCGCTCCCAACTCCAGAATCACCATACGGAGCTACTCCCTGACTTGGAATCCCAAACGGAAATCGGTAACACTAAAATGCACTTCAACCCAGACATATAAAAATTTCTTCCAAAATGCTAACTTCCACAATAGGCGCCAAAACACTCCCGGGTCATCCAAAACCCGACCCAGACATACGCCCAAGTCCGAAATCATCATACGAACCTGCTGGAACCTTTGAATCCTGATTCCGAGGTCGTTTACTCAAAAATCCGATCTTAGCTAATTCTTTCAACTTAAAGCTTCTGAAATGAGAATTTCCTCTCCAAGTAAACTCCGAACTTTCCGAAATTTAATTCCGACCACGCGTACAAGTCAAAATGCCTGAACTGAAGCTGCTCATGGCCTCGAACTGCTGAACAGCGTGCTAGGTCTCAAAACGACCGGTCGGGTCGTTACATCCTCTCCCACTTAAACATACGTTCGTCCTCGAACGTGCTAGGAATTGTGCTGGGGTTGTCTGGAATCACTGCTTACTGCCTCGTGCACCTACCCGTGCTACCATTACTCAGCTAGGCACCCTAGCTCGGTCAATCTGAAGATATTTTTTTTTTCACTTAAGAAAATAAGCCTTGGAGCCCAATTCCATCATCTGGAATTCTCTACCAGGCCTGTTCCAACATATGCTCACCGTATCAATCACCAGACGCTGTACCAAAAACATGATTGCACACCCTTGTTGATTTCACACCATGCACCCCATCATTCACAAGACTATAATAATACTCTCTGATCATAATAGTCAACATTTCCCGAATCTGATGATCACAATGCACCCCATGACATATATAAGTCCTGTTCCAACTTTCGCAATGCCGCCACGACGGAAGGGATGTGTAGAAATTCATAATCAACTGCCGAGTCAATGATTCATAGGGTCTATACCCTGCCAAGAACCATCACCTCTTTCTGAACCAAATAATGGCCTTTACTCTTTAATATACTTCACATATTTAGATTTCACTGATCCTAAGTCCAATGATCTTGTCTCACCCAGTACGAACTGCTCAGGCAACAGCCACCCCCGGACATGGTCAAAAGTCTCATATGATACCACAACGTGCCAATAGGCTACCAATTCGAACGCGATACAATAGGAAAATGAACTCCGAAAAGGAGATCCAATTACCCAGCTCGCGAATCATACATGCGACGCGGTCAACATAATTAAACAGACACCCCGCTCGCAAATCATGCATGCGACGCGGGCACACAGCTAATATAAGTTCCTCCAGGAAAGGAGGAAAGAAAACACATAATACAGACACGGGGGAACTGTACTCAACGTCTCGCTGTTGCAATGTGCAACTCGATCCAAATAACATACCCATGGCGGCGTGCCACCCGATCCACACATAGATTTCACATAAGGAAATATACATCGAGCTAAATTGCTCATTACAACAAAATGCCGAATATCGGTCACCAACACGCTAAGTGCATAATACCGTCCCTGGGGAGACATATAGTGCCATAAGCAACAAACTCAAGCACAACTGAGGTGCGATATACGATCTGAATCTCAAGAGCAATTTTGCTCATATAACATTATCTCTATGCGAAACCTCAACACATAAGCAATTTCCCAAGCAATCTCACAACTCACACGGCGCAATGCATCATTACATGAAATAACTAACAACGGAATAACACCCTGACAACTCCTACATAAGGAGCGCATTACTGAAATGAACACGTCTGGCCTGATATAAAACCCATATTCACATTTAAATCCATCCATAGACCTCAAGCTGGTTCTGATCGCACCGAACTAGGCTAATAATCTTCCAAAGGTCCATAAATACTCCCCTTGCTCCTCATAACGCATAAGGACAACTATCATAACCGGAGTAATCCTCCACAGTCCACAACCCAATAAACCGTGTGCCCTCCAGGCATCAGTTCTTAATTTAACGACATCACTAAAATTTCATACTTAATTTAACTCTTCAATCGATCAAGTGGCTTTACGCCACACTAATACAACCTTTCCGTGGGCACGCTCCCACAACCTTCCATAGCAGATAACAGATCTGTACATCCAACTCACTGGCCGCGCTAACACTAAAAAGCGATCAAAAATCCTTAACCAGGATGCAAAGCCTTTTTCACAAACACCAATCTCAGGTGACGCTGAAGGCAATACCAACTTACTTTAAACATCGAGACCGCTTCTCTGCTCATCCGAGCTCGTGACTTCCTTGTCAACACCGAACTGCAACCTTGATCCTCTCTTCGAATTCCATGCCACTCGCCGCACCCAACATGCCACTATACAATAGAACACGATCTTTCATCATAGATCTTTAACCACAAATGGATTAACACTTCATCATATAAAACTCTTCACTTATCTCACTTCAGGAAAACCATAGCAACACACGGGTGAATTCTCATAACCGTAGAATATGCAAATCTCTGAGTAGTGGTCTAAGCTACCACAGCCCTTTTGGAGTCCGCCTACGCATAGCAGACCATAGCAGTAGAATACTTCTGAATAACATCAATTATGGCGGCCGACCAGCCTCACACGTACCGCCACAATTCACTTGTGTAACTCAACCGCGCTGAAGGAACTGATCACTGCCACCAACATGTCAATTCAACTATCTCTAATCAATCTACCTTATTCCAATTTATCCTTGATTGCCTTAGAAATAATAATAACTCCATTCAACACATAACATACTCCATCCGCACTCATCCCGAGTGACCTTGAATCACGAGACCATGCTATCTCAAATCCCACGAACCATTTCATACCCCCCCCCCCCAAATGCTACACTGCAAGTCAAAACATCATAGAGCCTTCTGGGCACCTCCTCATAAGCTGATTTAAGGCTTGATTCTTAACTGTATCTATAGGCTCGAAGTCATTAGGCACCACACTTTACCCCTTGCAACACAAAATCCACTAGGACCGTTGTTGAGAGCCACCCGCTCTGACTTGGCCCCGAATATAATCAAATCCATAAATCTTCTAGCACATGAATACCCTCTCGACGAAGCACCCGGCAGAATCACTTCCTTTGAAACCCACATCTATACAAGGCATAAATCCTGAATCCTTTCCCAAGTCTGAACATGGGCCAATAAGGCCAACAATAGCACACCTTTAACAATTCCTCTGCTCAAATTACTGCTTATGTTCTTTTCCTGTGGCTGAAATAACCCATCAATATGCTAATAATCAGAAACCTTGCAAGTAGTTAACCGGGCAATCCTTAATCATAGGCAGTGGGACTCTCCCACTTAGCCTGAAGCCATTATTACACAAATTCTGGAATTCACCAGGATCCTTTATCTTTTGTTGACATAACCTTGCGCAATCAACCGCCAAAATTCTCGGTATCTTTCTGTAAAACCCTCTTGTTATTCTTTGAATCATCAACCACGCTCACACGACCGATCTCTTTGCTGTATAGCCAATAGAACCCTTTGCGGAAGCTTCGCCAACCATGCGACCACCGTCCTGTTCACTGGAGATATCCCGTCTGTGGAATCTACGTGCCGACGTTTTCCAACACTGCTACACGGGGTGCAATCACCATGACATTAATGGCCCATCCTGGGTCCAAGCTCACTCTCTAGCTGCACAAGTTCATTCACCCCTCGAGGACATCAATTTAAATGTGCAGCAACATCCTTCCAATTCAAAGTTATGTTGTATCCTTCTTCATTTCATCCTTTCCGTTATATCAAATCTCCTGCCGCATAATAGCCCACACTTCAAATAAATCCGTAGGCCCAAATCACCAATCACAAAAAAAATTCCCAAATTACCCCAAACTCTCCCACTTTGGCGAAACTCACCTCTCTAGTCGACTACTCGACCTTTGCTTCTTATACCCGGCCTTCTAGAAATTTTAACTACCGCCTGACACTCCCCACATGTCCCTTCTCGTCCGTTGTTGCTTAGTTGTTGCCTTCAATAGAATCTATCCTCGTTACACTTGAATCCACAATTGCTGCTAACTTTACACCTTTTGGAAGATCATCTTCCTCGTACCGTCGACATTAGAAACATTGATTCAATCCTGAACTACCACACCCTGCGATATCTGATAGCCGCATTTTCAATATTATTTCACAATAGCTTACCCCAAAGGCGAATTGTAAAAGATCATAATACCGGCGAACTTAGTACGTTCAATTAGGACAACGACACCTCATCATAGAAGAAAACTCCACCATGCTTGCAAATGCCGGGTCTCATTACTCCACCAGCCCACATCTGATCATTCTTAGTCCGATTGCCTTTCCCCTGCCGGGAATAAAGTACTGAATCTCTAGATTATGCACTGAGTAAACCTCCCTTCAAGTCATTCACTACCTTGACACATAGGCAAACATCCTACCATCACATCAATGCTGCGGAACAATCGTTTATATCAACATGGTAACGCATGCCTAGCCTCAGAGCTCTCGGAAGTACCGCTACTGAGCTAGAACGACAGAATATCCTTCTACAAGGCGACGATAATAGCTCAGACAACTATGCAAGGAGAAACACCTCGCACTGCATTGGTAGTACCATAACGATCCTGCCATACTCGACTCATAACCAGCGGTTCGCGTCGCATAAGATTGAATAGGAAGGAATCAAAGGCATAAGCCTCCAGAGATCAAACCGCATGATAAGGAATCAAGAAGGGAAGTACTCCTAACAGTCCTGCAGCCTCCCGAGGATAAGTACAGACGTCTCCATACCGATCCGCGGGACACTACTAGACTTACTCGTGACTCATGAGACCCTAGGAACCTAGTGCTCTGATACCATGTTGTCACGACCCAAAATCCACTAAGGGTCGTGATGGCGCCGGACTCCATTGTCAGGCAAGACAACAACAAATAACTAGTAACTTCTCGTTTTAAATATTTCTGAAATCACTTCTTCTATGCTTTTAAACAATACGTGATAAATTCCACTGCATAAATGATAAAACATTTAACAATTTTAAATTTCTGAATAAACCCATAGACATCCCCAGAACCCGGTATCACAAGTGCATTAGCTATTTCTAAGAAACAATACAAAACAACATTCGTCCAGAATACAAATGGACAGAAAAGTAAATACAATATACTGGAAGGGACTATACTAGCTGCGGGCCCCCTCGAGTAATGCAACTCACCTAGTCCCAGTATCATCCATGCTGCTACGCCCAGTAGGCCACTAGTAGTACATGTGCATGTGCAACAAAAATGCACAGAAGTGTAGTATGACTACAAAAACAACGTGTACTCAGTAAGTATCCCGCCTAATCTCGAAGAAGTAGAGACGAGATGGTAACTTCGACACTTACTAAAGGTCCAATAATAGTAATATTAACGCGACGACTCACGGATTTATTAAGAACAACAGTAGATTCAAGTAAATTACTAAACAGGTAAAAGTTCCTCTTTATTAAAAGTCTCCGGATTCATAATCCATTAATTAATAATTATCTCAAGTCGGGAGAGCAAATATTAGTATCAACAAATATCAAAGCAAGCAATACAAGCATGCACAACTCATGCCGAGGTCGTACGGCCCGATCCATCAATATTCAAAATGTGCACTGCCGAGGGTCGAGCGGCCCGAACCATAGATGCATCTATTACCCCGCTCGCGAATCATACATGCGACGCGGTCAAATTTAAATAACCAATCACCCTGCTCGCGTACCATACATGCGACGCAGGTACACATAGAAACACATGCTCAACAGCAAATTAAGAATTTTTCAGGGAATATTCATCCCATTAGAAGTCAATTCTCTTTTAATGATTTAAGGAATAAAGTTTAATTCTCTTAGAAATTTATTTACCGATTCGATAGGATTTCAGCAATTCATACTGTCAATAACATTACAAGTATTCCAAGTACAACATGCTTTTGGGTCCTAGACTACCCGGACAATAACATAATAGTAGCTACGCACGGACTCTCGTCAGCTCGTGCGTACTTAGCCCCCACAAATAGGATCACATAACCAATTATTTCACCTATGGGGACAATTCCCTCTCACAAGGTTAGAAAGGAGACTCACCTTGCTCCGAAGATCCATAACCAGCCTTCCACGCCCTTCCGAAAACTCAAATTGATGCACAACACTCCAAAACTAGCCAATAGTTATGCAAATCCATTAATATACGATAAACTACTCATATTAATCCAATTTATAATAATTCCTAACCCCGATCGGAAAGTTGACAAAAACGCCCTCGAGACCACGTGCCCGGATTTCCAAAATTTTTGAAGAATAAGTTTACCCATAGCCTCACGAACTCAAATATATAATTTTCTCTTAATTCCATACCCAAAATCGTAGTCAAATTCTAAGAAAAATTTTTTAGGTCTTTCTACCAAAACCCCAAATTTCTGCCAATTTACATGCTAAAAATCCATACATAATCGATGTATTTAACTCAAGACGGATGGGATTAGCTTACCTTATCGTTGATGATGAAAAATCCCACTTGAAGCTCTCCCAAAAATCGCCCAAGCCAATAAAATATAAGAGAAAATGGCCAAATCTCGATTTTTAAAACACATCTCTGCCTCCAGCATTTTCCGCACCTGCTGTCCCTTGACCGCTTCTGCGGTTCCGCAGGTGCGAGCCAAACCACCGCTTCTGTGGTTTCCTCCAGGCTCCCCTTTTCCGCTTCTGCGTTTCTATTCCCGCATATGCGGTCCCGCTTCTGCGGCCAAACGACCGCATCTGCGGTCCCAGCTCTCTTTTGCCAATACCGCATCTGCGACTAATGGGCCGCTTCCGCGGCTCCGCACCTGCGGCCCTATTCTCGCAGGTGCGATTACACCAGCAACCAGCAACTTCAGCCTTCCAAAAATTCCATTTTCGATCCGTTAACCACCCTGAATCCACCCGAGGCCCCCGGGACCCCAACCAATCATATCAACCAGTCCCAAAACACATTACGGACTTGCTCGAGGCCTCAAATCATATCAAACAACGCTAAAACCACGAATCAACCTCCAATCCAAGCTTTATGAACTTTAGAATTTCAAACTTCTTCCTCCGGTGTTTAAACTTATCAAATCACGTCTGATTGACTTCAAACGCACAAGTCATATTCGACATTACGGACCTACTCCAACTTCCGGAATCAGATTGCGACCCCGATATCAAAAAGTCCACTTCCGGTCAAACTTCTCAAAAACTTGCAAATTTCTATCTTTAGCCAAATGACTCCAAAATGACCCACAGACCTCCGAATTCACTTCCGATCGCGCTCCCAACTCCAGAATCACCATACAGAGCTACTCCTTGACTCGGAATCCCAAACGGACATCGATAACACTGAAATGCACTTCAACCCAGACTTATAAAAATTTGTTCCAAAATGCTAACTTCCACAATAGGCGCCAAAACGCTCCGGGGTCATCCAAAACCCGACCCGGACATACGCCCAAGTCCGAAATTATCATATGAACCTGCTGGAACCTTCGAATCCTGATTCCGAGGTCGTTTACTCAAAAATCCGATCTTAGCTAATTCTTTCAACTTAAAGCTTCTGAAATGAGAATTTCCTCTCCAAGTCAACTCCGAACTTCCCAAAATTTAATTCCGACCATGCGTACAAGTCAAAATGTCTGAATTGAAGCTGCTCATGGCATCGAACTGCTGAACGGTGCGCTAGGGCTCAAAACGACCGGTCGGGTCTTTACAAAATCAACTCATGTGTACTGATTCATTTTTGTTTGAACGGAAGAACTTGATATTGATGGGAATTGAATGATTTTAGTGGAGAAATTTTGAGTTTCACATTAAAAGTGCCCCCGTTGCACTTCGGAGAAACAGAGTTTTATATGAAATTTGAATTTTAAGTGAGAAATTAACTGGACAACATAGATTCTTGTTGGAAATACTAATACAAATTTGAATTTAAAGTTTGGAGGCGATTGAATTTAATTTGTGTCACGACCCAAAATCCACTAAGGGTCGTGATGGCACTGGACACCGTTGTAACGACCCGACCGGTCATTTTGAGCCTAGCACGTCATTCAGCAGTCTGAGGCCATGAGCAGCTTCATTTCAGGTATTATGACTTGTACGCGTGGTTGGAATTGAATTTCGGGAAGTTCGGGATTGATTTGAGAAGAGAATTCTCACTTCAGAAGTTTAAAGTTGAAAGAAATGAACTAGGGTTGGAATTTTGAGTAAACGACCTCGAAATCAGGATTTGAAGGTTCCATCAGGTTCGTATGATGATTTTGGACTTGGGCGTATGCCCGGTTCGGGTTTTGGATAACCCGGGAGCGTTTTGGCGCCTATTGTGGAAGTTACCATTTTAGAAGAAGTTTCATAAGTTTGGTTTGAAGTGTATTTCGGTGTTATCGATGTCTGTTTGGAATTCCGAGACTGGGAGTAGCTCCGTATGGTGATTCTGGAGTTGGAGGCACGATCGGAAGTGAATTCGGAGGTCCGTAGGTCATTTTAGAGCCATTTGGCTAAAGATAGAAATTTGAAGGTTTTTGAGGAGTTAGACCGGAGGTTGACTTTTTGATATCGGGGTCGGAATCCAATTCTGAAAGTTGGAGTAGGTTCGTAATGTAGAATATGACTTGTATGCAAAATTTGAGGTCTATCGGACATGATTTGATAGGTTTAAACATCGGAAGTAGAAGTTTGAAATTCTAAAGTTCATAAAGATTGAATTGGGGTGTAATTCGTGATTTTCGTGTTGTTTGATGTGATTTGAGGCCTCGAGCAAGTCCGTAATGTGTTTTGGGACTGGTTGGCATGATTGGTTGGGGTCCCGGAGGCCTCGGGTGGATTCCGGGTGGTTAATGGATTGCAGATGGATTTTTGAGAAGGCTGGGGCTGCTGCTTCTGGTATTTCCGCTTCTGCGGATTTGGGACCGCAGAAGCGGCCCCGCAGAAGCGAAGAAGAAGCCGCAGAAGCGGCTGGAGTGGAGTAGCCCAGGACCACAGAAGCGGCCTAAAATCTGCGAAAGCGGATTCGCAAGTGCGGTTGGGCCGTCCGCAAAAGCGGAAAGTGGGCTGGAGCCCAGAACCGCAGAAGCGGAATTTTGTCCGCAAAAGCGGAACCGCGGAAGCGGAAATATTTCTGCAGAAGCGGAAATAGCTGGGGCAGAAAGGTTGATTTAAACCGAGATTTGAGTTCATTTCTCTCATTTCTTCATGGCTTGGACGATTTTTGGGGAGCTTCAAGAGGGGATTTTTCTCATCAATGTTAAGGTAAGTTATCCCCATCACTTTTGTGTTAAATATATCAATTATGTATGGAATTAAGCATGAAGATTAGTGTAAATTTGGGGTTTTGGCTAAAAACCTAGGAAATTAGAAATCTTGGATTTTGATCACGATTTTGAGTATGGAATTAAGAGAAAATTATATATTTGAGTTCCTAAGGTCATGGGTAATCTTTATCTTCGAAAAATTTCGGATTCTGGGCTCGTGGGCCCGAGGGCGTTTTGGTTAACTTTTCGTTTGGGGTTAAGAATTGTTACAAATTGGGTTGTAAAGTTTAATTGAACATATATTAATGGATTTGTATAATCATTGGCTAGTTTTGGAGCATTTTACGTTGGTGCAAGTCTTCGGGAGAATGTAGAATGCCGGTTATGAGCCTTCGGAGCGAGGTGAGTCTCCTTTCCAATCTTGTGAGGGGGAATTTACCCCATAGGTGAGTTAAATTGGTTATGTGCTCCTATTTGTGGGGGCTACGTACGCACGAGGTAACGAGAGTCCGTGCGTAGCTACTATTATGCTATTGTACGGGTAGTCTAGGACCCAAAAACATGTTATACTTGAATTAATTGTGAACCCATTGATAGTTTGAATTGTTTAAATCACCTTGAATTGGTAAAGGAACTTAAAAAGAGATTTAATATTAATTTTCTTGAAATGTTAAAAAGAGAAATTTGCCTATTTGGATAATTATCCTCGATAAATTCTTAATTGCCTACTTGAGCATGTGTCTTATGTGTACCTGCGTCGCATGGATGATTCGCGAGCAGGATATGTGTTTATTTATGGAACGGGCCAAACGCCTCGGCAGATTTAAATAGATGCATCTATTGGTTCGGGCCGCTCGACCCTCGGCAGTGCACAGTTTACATTCCTGTTGGAGCCGGCCGTCGCCTCGGTGTGATTTGCGCATGTTGTTTGTCGCTTGAGAACTTTATATGTGGAATTGGCCCTTCGTGGCTTGAAATAAATTGATTAGATAATAAAGAATAAATGAAGCCCTTGATTATTGTTGAAGGTGTATTGCCTATCCTACAGCTTTGTGATTTAAAACTGCATATATATATAAAATCCATGATTTCCTCACACATTTAGCATATTATTATTGGACCGCTCTGGTTGACCATCTCGTCTCTACCCCTTCGGGATTAGGCGGTATACTCACTGAGTACACGTTGATTACGTACTCATACTACACTTCTGTGCATTTTTGTTGCACAGGTATATATACCTCTAGCAGCCTACTGGGCGTGGCAGCACAGATGTTTCTGGGACTAGGTGAGCTGCATCATTCGGGGCGACCGCAGCTAGTGTAGTTCCTTTCGACCTTGTATTTATTTCCCTGTCCATCGTATTTCGGACTGAGGTTGTATTTTATCTTCCTTATCAGTAGTTGCTCATGTACCTGTGACACCAGGTTCTGGGATGTATTTGGATTTATTCGAAATTCGTACAAGTTGTTGAAGTATTTTCATCATTCATTCGGAGGAATATACTGAGTCTCGTTTAAATTGTATAAAAGAAACGTTTTCGAAAATTATTATAACGAAAATTTGAATTGAGTATTCTAGTTGGCTGGCCTGACAACGGTGTCCGGCGCCACCACGACCCGTAGTGGATTTTGGGTCGTGACAACCGTTGTCAGGCAAGCCTACTAAATTATCAATTAAATTCTCTTTTACTACCTTTGAAAATCTAGGATTTTTTCTTCCATTTTTCATAAATAAAACAATCTCTACTTCAATTCAATTTAAGAAATAACTATTAGTACACATCTTTCGAAAACCATCCCAGAACCCGGTGTCACAAGTTCATGAGCATCTATTGATAAGGAAAATAAAATAAAACATCTGTCCGAAATACAATGGACAGGGAATAAATATAAAAATGCTGAAAGGAACTACACTAGCTGCGGGTCGCCTCGAACAATGCAGCTTACCTAGTCCCAGAGTCATCCACGCTGCTACGCCCAGTAGGCCGCTAGAGTTACTTATACCTGTGCAACAAAAATGCACAGAAGTGTAGTATGAGTACGTAATCAACGTGTACTCAATGAGTATCCCGCCTAATCTCGAAGAAGTAGAGACGAGATGGTCAACTTTGACTCTTACTAATGGTCCAGTAATAATATTCTCAAATGTGAGGAAATCATGGATTTATATAGTAATTCTAATTCACGAAGCTGGAAAAACAGGTAAACACCTTCAACAATTAATCAAGGATTTTCAAGATTTACTCTTCATTATCTTATAAATTTATATCAAGCCACAAAGGGCAAATTTCACGTTTAAAAATTCTCAAGCGACAAATAACATGCGCAAATCACACCGAGGCGACGGCCCGATCCAACAGAAATGTAAACTGTGCACTGCCGAGGGTCGAACGGCACGAACCATAGATGCATCTATTACCCCGCTCGCGAATCATCCATGCGACGCGGTCAACATAAAATAAACAATCACCCTGCTCGCGAATCATCCATGCGACGCAGGTATACATAAGATACACAATCACCCTGCTCGCAAATCATCCATGCGACGCAGGTACACATAATATACATGCTCAAATAGCCAATTAGAATTTTATCGGGGAATAATTATCCGAATAAAACCAATTCTCCTTTAACAATTTTTAAGAAATGAAGTTTAATTCTTTTTGAAATTCATTTGCTAATTTAATGTGATTTAAGCAATTCAAGCTATTGATGGGTTCATAAATAATTCAAGTATAACATGCTTTTGGGTCCTAACTACCCGGACAATAGCATAATAGTAGCTACGCACGGACTCTTGTCACCTCGTGCGTACGTAACCCCCACAAATAGGAGCACATAATCAATTATTTCACCTACGGGGACAATTCCCTCTTACAAGGTTANGGATTTTGATCACGATTTTGAGTATGGAATTAAGAGAAAATTATATATTTGAGTTCCTAAGGTCATGGGTAATCTTTATCTTCAAAAAATTTCGGATACTGGGCACGTGGGCCCGAGGGCATTTTGGTCAACTTTTCGTTCGGGGTTAAGAATTGTTACAAATTGGGTTGTAAAGTTTAATTGAACATATATTAATGGATTTGTATAATCATTGGCTAGTTTTGGAGCATTTTACGTTGGTGCAAGTCTTCGGGAGAATGTAGAATGCCGGTTATGAGCCTTCGGAGCGAGGTGAGTCTCCTTTCCAATCTTGTGAGGGGGAATTTACCCCATAGGTGAGTTAAATTGGTTATGTGCTCCTATTTGTGGGGGCTACGTACGCACGAGGTGACGAGAGTCCGTGCGTAGCTACTATTATGCTATTGTACGGGTAGTCTAGGACCCAAAAACATGTTATACTTGAATTAATTGTGAACCCATTGATAGTTTGAATTGTTTAAATCACCTTGAATTGGTAAAGGAACTTAAAAAGAGATTTAATATTAATTTTCTTGAAATGTTAAAAAGAGAAATTTGCCTATTTGGATAATTATCCTCGATAAATTCTTAATTGCCTACTTGAGCATGTGTCTTATGCGTACCTGCGTCGCATGGATGATTCGCGAGCAGGATATGTGTTTATTTATGGAACGGGCCGAACGCCTTGGCAGATTTAAATAGATGCATCTATTGGTTCGGGCCGCTCGACCCTCGGCAGTGCACAGTTTACATTCCTATTGGAGCGGGCTGTCGCCTCGGTGTGATTTGCGCATGTTATTTGTCGCTTGAGAGCTTTATATGTGGAATTGGCCCTTCGTGGCTTGAAATAAATTGATAAGATAATAAAGAATAAACCTTGAAGCCCTTGATTATTGTTGAAGGTGTATTGCATATTCTACAGCTTTGTGATTTAAAACTGCATATATATATAATCCATGATTTCCTCACACATTTAATATATTATTATTGGACCGCTAGTGAGTGTCCTGGTTGACCATCTCGTCTCTACCCCTTCGGGATTAGGCGAGATACTCACTGAGTACACGTTGATTACGTACTCATACTACACTTCTGTGCATTTTTGTTGCACAGGTATATATACCTCTAGCAGCCTACTGGGCATGGCAGCACAGATGTTTCTGGGACTAGGTGAGTTGAATCATTCCGGGCGACCGCAGCTAGTGTAGTTCCTTTCGGCCTTGTATTTATTTCCCTGTCCATCGTATTTCAGACTGAGGTTGTATTTTATATTCCTTATCAGTAGTTGTTCATGTACTTGTGACACCGGGTTCTAGGGATGTATTTGGATTTATTCGAAATTCTTACAAGTTGTTGAAGTATTTTCATCATTCATTCGGAGGAATATACTGAGTCTCGTTTAAATTGTATTAAAGAAACGTTTTCAAAAATTATTATAACGAAAATTTGAATTGAGTATTCTAGTTGGCTGGCCTGACAACGGTATCCGGCGCCACCACGACCCGTAGTGAATTTTGGGTCGTGACAACATGGTATCAGAGCACTAGGTTCCCGTCGGTCTCACGAGTCATGAGCAAGTCTAGTAGAGTTTCGCGGATCGGTACGGAGACGTCTGTACTTATCCTCGGGAGGCTACAGGGCTGTTAGGAGTACTTCCCTTCTTTGTTTCCTTATCGTGCGGTTCAATTCCCTTGAGGCTTATGCCTTTGATTTCTTTCTACTCAATCATACGCAAGCGCTGTTATAAATCGAAGATTGAGGGATTGCAATGGCATACAAATGTGGTGCGGGATGATTCTCCCGGTATAGTTGATTGGACCGTTATAGTCGCCTTATGGAAGGATATTCTAGTGTTCAGCTCAGTATTAGAACTTCTAAGAGCCTTGAGGCTAGGCACAGGTTGCCATGATGCTTACGAGTGATTATTCCGCAGTGTTGTTGTGATAGTAGGATGTTTGCCCAAGTGTCGGGGCAGTGAATGATTTGAAGGGAAGTTTACTCAGTGTGTAATCAAGGGATTCCGTATTTTATTCTCGGCAGGGGAAAGTCAATCTAACTAAGGATGGTCAGATGTGGACTGGTGGAGGTAATGAAACGTGGTAATTGCAAGTGTGGCGGAGTTCTCCTCTATATGGGGGGTGCTGTTGTCCTAACTAGACGCTCTAAGTTTGTCGATGTTATAATCTGCTACAATTTGCCTTATGGCGGGATATTGTGAAATACCATTGAAGATGCAATCGTCAGATATCGCATGGTGCGGTGGTTTAGGATTGAATCAGTATTTTAGATGTTGACAGTTCGAGGAAGATGACCTTCGGAAAGGTTAGGGCTAGTGGAGAATTGTGGATTCAAGTTCTATGAAGATAATTCTATTAAGGCAACAACCGAGCAGCGAAAGATGAGGAAGACACGTGGGAAGTGTCAGGAGGAGTTTTAAAATCCCAAAAGGGCAAGTTTAGGAGGCGCAGGTCAACTAATTAATTAAAGGAGTGAGTTTGCCCAAAGTGGGAGAGTGGCGGAGCTGTATAGGGCTGGTGGTTAGGAGACTATGCGCCTTAAGGAGAATTTGGAGCGATTTGGGAATATTGGTGTTTGACTATTGGGGTCTATGGATCTAACGTGAAGTAGGGGTTCTTGTGCGGCCGGAGATTTAATATAACGGAAATGAGCCCCCTTAAACGAAGAAGGATGCAGCATAAGTTTGAATTGGAAGGGTGTTGTCGCACCTTTAAATGATGTCCATAAGGGGTAAAAGGATCAGTGCAGCTGGAGAGTGAGCTCAGACTCAGGAAGAGTCATCGATGTCGTAGTGATTGTACCCTGTGCAGCAGTGTTGGAAGGTGCCGGGAAGATCCTCCTATAGGTGGGTTACCTAAGTGAGTAGGTTAGCAGTCGCGTGGCTGGCGAGGCTTCTGCATGGAATTTTACCGGTTATGTAGCAAAAGGATCGGTCGTGCGAATGTAGGGGGTGAGTCAGAGTATAAAAGAATGGGGTGTTGCGGAGAGAAACCGAGAATTTATGCGATTGATCGCACAAGGTTATGCCGATAAAGGCTAGGGAATTTTGGTGAATTCCAGAATTTGAAATAATGGCTTCAAGCTAAGTGGGAGAGTCCCACCGCTTATGATGGGGTTGCAGAGTTAACTGCTCGCGAGATTTTTGGCTATTAGCATATAGGTGGACTATTTCAGATATGGGAAAAGGCCATTAGTGGCAATTCGAGCAAAGGAAGTATTAAAGGTGGGCTATCATTGGCCCTATTGGCCCATGTTCAGACTTGGGAAGAGATTCAGGATTTATGCCTTGTATAGAGGCAGGTTTCAGAGGAAGTGATTTTGCCGGGTGCTTCGTTGAGAGGGTATTCGTGTGTTATAAGATTTATGGAGTTGATTAAATTCGGGACCAAGTCAGAGCGGGTGGCTCTCAGTAACGGTCCTAGTGAATTCAAGAGGTAAAGTGTGGTGCCTAATGATGTCGAGCTTATAGGTACAATTAAGAAACAAGCTTTGTAGCAGCTTATGAGGAGAGGCACGGAATGTTCCGGAATGTTTGGCTTGTGATGTAGCAATTGGGAGGTACGAAATGGTTCGTAGGATTTGAGGCAGCATGGTCTCGTGATTCAAGGTCACTCGGGATGAGTGTAGATGGAGTATGTTATGTGTTGGATGGAGTTAGTATTATTTCTAAGGCAAGCAAGGATAAACTGGAAGAGGGTAGAATGATTAGCCATAGTTGAATTGGCATATTGGGGCCAGAGATCAGTTCATTCAGCGTGATTAAGTTGTGTGTATGAATTGTGGCGGTGCGTGTGAGGCTTATCGGCTGCCGTAATTGATGTTATTTAGGAGCATTCTTCTGTTATGGCTTGTTAAGTGGAAGCAGATTCCGGAAGGGTTACGGTGGCTTGGACCACTACTTGCAGATTTGCATATTCTACGGTTATGGAAAATTTACCTGTGTGTTGCTATGGTTCTCCTGAAGTGAGTTAAGTGCAAAGTTCTTATATGATGAAGTGCGAAAATATTAATGATTTCGGAGCTATGATAAAAATCGTGTTCTATAGTATGTTGGCACGTTGGGTGCAGTGAGTAGCATGGAAATACGAAGTGAGGATCAAGGTTGCAGTTCGGTGTTAACAAGGATGTCACGGGCTCGGGTGAGCAAGGAAAGGGTTGAATGATTAAAGCAAATTGGTATTGTCTTCAGCGTCACCTGAGATCGATATTTTGTGAAAAAGGCTTTGCATCCTGGTAAGGATTTTTGATCACTTTTCGGTGTTAGTGCGGCCGGTGGTTCAGGTGTGTGGACCCGTTGTTTATTTCGGGAGATTGTGGGAGCGTGTCCCACGGGAAGATTGCATAAGTGTGACATGTAGTCACTCGGTTGATTAAAGATTTAAACCAAGCATGAGGATTGTGGTAATGTCACTAAATTTGAGAATTTATGCCTGGAGGGCACTTTGTTTATTGGGTTATGAACCGAGGAGGTTGCTCCGGTTATGATGATTGTTCTTATGTGTTATGAGGAAAAAGGGAGTTACTATGGACCTTTGAAAGGTAATTAGCCAAGTGGGTGCAATCACAAATCGGCTTGAGATCAATGGATTGATGTATATATGTGAGCAGGGCTTTATATCGGGCCAGTTGTGTTCGTTTCAGCGAGCGCTCCCTATGGAGGAACAGTCGGGGTGTTATTTTGTCATCAGCTATTCCAGGTAATGATGTATTGCGTTGTATGAGTTGTGAGGCGGCTTGGTAAATTCTTATGTGTTAAGGTTCCGCGTGGCAATGATGTTATGTGAGCAGAATGGCTCTCGAGATTTAGACCTTGTATCGCACCTCAGTTGTGCTTGAGTTTTGTAGCTTATGGCGCTATGTGTTCCCCAGGGAAATGGTACTATACACTTAGAGTGCTTGTGACCGAGATTCGGTAATTCATTGTAATGAGAAATTTAGCTCAATGTGTATCTCCTTATATGGGTTCTACGTGTGGATCGGGTGGCACGCCGCCATGGGTATGTTATTTGGATCGGATGGCACGCTGCCATGGGTATGTTATTGGGATCGGATGGCACGCCTCCATGGTTATGTTGTGAGGATCGGGTGGCATGCCGCCATGGTTATGCTGTGTGGATCGGGTTACACGCCGCAACAGTGTGATGCTGAGAGTAGTTTTCGATATGCCATTTTGTATGTCCTGCTTCCTATTTTTCTAAGGAAAGTCCGTGGTAGTGCGGGAGTTAGGTACTTCCTTCCAGAGTTCGTTTTCCTTTTGCTTTGCGTTCGAATTGGTGGCCTATTGGCGCATGGTAGCATCATATGAGATTTTAACAATTTCTGGGGTGGCTTATTGCCGAGCAGTTGTATCGGATGAGACGAGATCCCTTGACCTAGGATTCTGTGTAATCCAGCTATATGAGGTATGTTATGGAGATAAGACCATTATTGGGTTCAGAATGAGGTGAAGGTTTTGTCAGGAGTATAGACCTAATGTTTGGTCGACTCGGCAGTTGATTATGAATGTTGGTACATCTCTTCCGTCATGGCGGTATGGTAAAGGCTAGAGTAAGACCTGTATATGTCATGGGGTGCAATGTGAGCATCAGATTGGTAGGATCTTGACTAAGTTGATCAGAAAAAGGTTATTGCGGCACTACGAGTGGGTAATGCAAAGTGTAAATTCAACAAAGTTATGCAATCGTGTTTGAGTACAGCATGTAGTGATTGATATGGCGATCGTATGTTGGGATCAGGCCTAGCATTTAGTTCCGGATGTTAGAACTGGACTTTGAGGTGTAACTGCTTGAATAAAAGGGAATATCTTCAGGATTTATCGAGCTTATGTGCTCAGCTAAGTTGTGGTAGCACGGGAAGGTGCATGAGGTGCTAAACAGTGATTTCAGACTACTTCGGTATAGTTCTCAGCACGTTCGAGGACGAACGTATGTTTAAGTGGGAGAGAATGTAACGACCCGACCTGTCGTTTTGAGCCTAGCGCGTCATTCAGCAGTCTGAGGCCATGAGCAGCTTCATTTCAGGTATTGTGACTTGTACGCGTGGTTGGAATTGAATTTCGGGAAGTTCGGGATTGATTTGAGAAGAGAATTCTCACTTCGGAAGCTTAAAGTTGAAAGAAATGAACTACGGTTGGAATTTTGAGTAAACGACCTCGGAATCGGGATCTGAAGGTTCCATCAGGTTCGTATGATGATTTCGGACTTGGGCGTATGCCCAGTTCGGGTTTTGGATAACCCGGGAGCGTTTTGGCGCCTATTGTGGAAGTTAGCATTTTAGAAGAAGTTTCATAAGTTTGGTTTGAAGTGCATTTCGGTGTTATCGATGTCTGTTTGGAATTCCGAGACTGGGAGTAGCTCCATATGGTGATTCTGGAGTTGGGGGCGCGATCGGAAGTGAATTCGGAGGTCCGTAGGTCATTTTGGAGCCATTTGGCTAAAGATAGAAATTTGAAGGTTTTTGAGGAGTTTGACCGGAGGTTGACTTTTTGATATCAGGGTCGGAATTCCAATTCTGAAAGTTGGAGTAGGTCTGTAATGGCGAATATGACTTGTGTGCAAAATTTGAGGTCAATCGGACATGATTTGATAGGTTTAAACATCGGAAGTAGAAGTTTAGAATTCTAAAGTTCATAAAGATTGAATTGGGGTGTAATTCGTGATTTTCGTGTTGTTTGATGTGATTTGAGGCCTCGAGCAAGTCCGTAATGTGTTTTGAGACTGGTTGGCATGATTGGTTGGGGTCCCGGGGGCCTCGGGTGGATTCCGGGTGGTTAACGGATCGAAGATGGATTTTTGAGAAGGCTGGGGCTGCTGCTTCTGGTATTTCCGCTTCTGCGAATTTGGGACCGCAGAAGCAGCCCCGCAGAAGCAAAGAAGAAGCCGCAGAAGCGGCTGGAGTGGAGTAGCCCAGGACCGCAGAAGCGGCCCAAAATCCGCGAAAGCGGAACCGCAGGTGCGGTTGGGCCATCCGCAGAAGCGGAAAGTGGGCTGGAGCCCAGAACCGCGGAATTTTGTCCGCAAAAGCGGAACCGCGGAAGCGAAAATATTTCCACAGAAGCGGAAATAGCTGGGGCAGAAAGGTTGATTTAAACCGAGATNTCGAACGGCACGAACCATAGATGCATCTATTACCCCGCTCGCGAATCATCCATGCGACGCGGTCAACATAAAATAAACAATCACCCTGCTCGCGAATCATCCATGCGACGCAGGTATACATAAGATACACAATCACCCTGCTCGCAAATCATCCATGCGACGCAGGTACACATAATATACATGCTCAAATAGCCAATTAGAATTTTATCGGGGAATAATTATCCGAATAAAACCAATTCTCCTTTAACAATTTTTAAGAAATGAAGTTTAATTCTTTTTGAAATTCATTTGCTAATTTAATGTGATTTAAGCAATTCAAGCTATTGATGGGTTCATAAATAATTCAAGTATAACATGCTTTTGGGTCCTAACTACCCGGACAATAGCATAATAGTAGCTACGCACGGACTCTTGTCACCTCGTGCGTACGTAACCCCCACAAATAGGAGCACATAATCAATTATTTCACCTACGGGGACAATTCCCTCTTACAAGGTTAGAAAGGAGACTCACCTCGCTCCGAAGATCCATAACCGGCAATCTACATTCCTCCGAAGACTTGCACCAACGCACAATGCTCCAAAACTAGCCAATGATTATACAAATCCATTAATATATGCTCGATTAAACTTTACAACCCAATTTGTAACAATTCCTAACCCCGAACGAAAAGTTGACAAAAATGCCCTTGGGCCCACGTGCCCGGAATCCAAAATTTTTCGAAGATAAAGATTACCCATGGCTTCACTAGCTCAAATATATAATATACTCCTAATTCCATGCTCAAATTCGTGATCATAATTCAAGAACACTAATTTTCTAGGTCTTCCCTCAAACCCCAAGTTTTTCTACAATTCCATGCTCAAATCCATACATAATTGATGTATTTAACTCAAAATAGGTAGGGGTAACATACCTTGCCATTGGTGATGGGAATCCTCTCTAAAAAATCCTCCAAGAATCGCCCCAAGCCAAGAAAAATATGATGGGAAATGGCCAAAATCGGATTTTAAAACAACATTCCACCCCAGCTCTTTCCGCATCTGCGGCTCCCAGACCTCTTCTGCGGTCCCGCAGATGCGGCCCCAATACCGCATCTGCGGTCCTCACCAGGCCTCCCCCTTTCTGCTTCTGCGCTCCATCCCCCGCAGGTGCGGTCCCGCATCTGCGTCAAAATGACCGCATCTGCGGTCCCATCCCCCATCGTCTCCAGCCGCTTCTGCAGTCCATCCCTCGCTTCTGCGGGGCCGCTTCTGCGGTCCCATTTTCGCAGAAGCGAAAATACCAGCAACCAGCAGACCTCAGCCTTCCCAAAAATCCATTTTTGATCCGTTAACCACCCGAAATTCACCCGAGGCCCTCGGGACCTCAACCAATCCCAAAACACGTTACGGACTTGCTCGAGGCCTCAAATCACATCAAACAACGCTAAAATCATGAATCAACCCCCAATCCAAGCTTTATGAACTTTAGAACTTCCAACTTTTACTTTCGAAGCTTAAACCTATCAAATCACGTCCGATTGACCTCAAATTTTGCACACAAGTCATATTTGACATTACGGACCTACTGCAACTTCCGGAATCGGATTCCAACCCTGATATCAAAAAGTCCACTCCCGGTCAAACTTCTCAAAAACCTTCAAATTTCTATCTTTGGCCAAATGGCTCCAAAATGACCTACGAACCTCCAAATTCACTTCCGATCGCGCCCCCAACTCCAGAATCACCATACGGAGCTATTTACAGTCTCGGAATACCAAACGGGCATCAATAACACTGAAATGCACTTCAAGTCAAACTTATGAAATTTCTTCTAAAATGCTAACTTCCTCAATAGGCGCCAAAACACTCCCGGGTTATCCAAAACTCGAACCGGGCATACACCTAAGTCCGAAATCATCATACGAACCTGCTAGAACCTTTAGATCCCGATTCCGAGGTCGTTTATTCAAAATTCCAATCCTAGTTCATTCTTTCGACTTTAAGCTTCTGAAATGAGAATTCTCTTTCCAAATCAACTCTGAACTTCCCGGAACTTAATTCCGACCACGCGTACAAGTCATAACACCTGAAATGAAGCTGCTCATGGCCTCAGGCTACTGAACGGAGCGCTAGAACTCAAAACGATCGGTCGGGTCGTTACATTCTCTCCCACTTAAACATACGTTCGTCCTCGAACGTGCCGAGAACTACACTGAAGTAGCCTGAAATCACCGGTTAACTTCCCATGCACCTTCCCGTGCTACCACAACTCAGTTGAGCACATTAGCTCGATCAGTTCTGAAGATATTCCTTTTTTATTCAAGCAGATAGGCCTTAGAGCCTAATTCCAACATCCGGAATTCTCTGCCAGGCCTGTTTTCAACATACGAACACCGAATCAATCACTACACGTTGTACCCAAACATGACTGCACAACTTTGCTGAATTCACACCTTGCATCATCTTACTCACCGGACCACAATAACATTTCTGATCAACTTAGTCGAAATTCCCCGAATCTGATGCTCCTATTGCACCCCATGACATACACAGGTCTTACTCTAACTCTTACAATACCGCCATAACGGAAGAGATGTGCGGAAATTCATAATCAACTGCCGAACCAACCAATCATTTGGGTCTATACTCCTGATAATAACCATCACCTCATTCTGAACCAAATAATGGTCTTAGCTCCTTAATATACTTCATATAGCCAAATTGCACTGATCCTAAATCCAATGATCTCGTCTCACTCAGTACGAACTGCTCAGGCAATAAGCTACCCCGGACATAATCAAAAGCCACATATAATGCCGCAATGTGCCAATAGGCTACCAATTCGAACGCGACATAAGGAAAGCAAACTTTGAGAAGGAGACTCAACTACACCGCTCGCGAATCAAACATGCGACGCGGTGGACTTAGTTAACAAACACCCCGCTCGCGAATCATACATGCGACGCGGGCACACAGCTAATCTAAGCTTTCCTCATAAAATAGGAAACAAAACACATAAAAACAGATACGGGGATTTGTACTCAGCCCCACACTGTTGTGGCGCGCAACCCGATCCGAGCAGTCATAACCGTGGCGGCGTGCCACCTGATCCACACAACATATCCATGGCGGCGTGCCACCCGATCCACACATAGATCTTACATAAGGAGATGCACATCGAGCAAAATTTGCTCATTACAACAAAATGCCGAATATCGTTCATAAGCATGCTAGATGCATAATAACATCCATGAGGGAACATATAGTGCCATAAGCTACAAAACTCAAGCACAACTGAGGTGCGATATACAATCTGAATCTCAAGAGCCATCCTGCTCATATACATCATCGCTACGCGGAATCTCAACACGTAAGAAATTTACCAAGCCGTCTCACAACTCATACGGCGCAATATACATATCATTGCACAAAATAGCCGGCGACAAAGAACACCCCGACTGCTCCTCCATAAGGACGCTTTGCTGAGATGAACACAACTGGCCTGACATAGAGCCCATATTCACATTTAAATTCATCCACCGACCTCAAGTCGATCCTGATCATATCAAACTAAGCCAATAACCTTTCGAAGGTCCATACGAATTTCCCTCTTCTCATAACACGCAAGGACAACCACCATAACCGGGGTACTCATCCACAGTCCACAACCCGGTAACTAAGTGCCTTCTAGGCACCTATTCTCCATTTATCGATATCATCACAATCTTCATACTTGGTTTAATTGCTTCAATCAATCAAGTGACTACATGCCACACTTATATGATCTTCCTGTGAGACTCGCTCCCACAACCTTCCGAAACACATAACAGGTCCACACATCCAAGCCACCGGCCGCACTAACGCTGAAGAGTGACCAAGAATCATCTACCATGACACAGGCCCCTTTTTACAAAACACCAATCTCAGGTGACGCTGAAGACATTGCCGACTTACTTTAAACACTGAAGTTCCTTTCCTGCTCATCCGAGCTCGTGACATCCTCACCAGCACCAAGCTGCAACCTTGATCCTTACTTCGAATTTCCATGCTATTCACTGCACCCAATGTGCCGACATACGATAGAACACGATTTTAAAATTAATATTCTAACACTTGATCATATAAGAACTTTTCACTTAACTCACTTCAGGAAAATCATAGCAACACACAGGTAAATTTCCATAACCGTAGAATATGCAAACATCTAAGTAGTGGTCTAAGCCACCACAGCCCTTCCGGAATCTGCCTCCACATAACAAACCGTAGCGGTAGAATGCTTCAAAATAATATCATTTACGGCGGCTGACAAGCCTCATACGCACCGCCACAGATCACTTGCATAACTTAATCACGCTGAAAGAGCTGACCTCTACCGCCAATATGCCAACTAAATTATGGCTAACCAGTCTATCTTCTCCCAATTTATCCTTGATTGCCTTAGAAATAATACTAATTCCATCCAACACATAGCATTTCCCATCTGCACTCATCTCGAGTGACCTGGAATCACGAGACCATGCTGTCTCAAATCCCATGAACTGACCCATATCTCTCAACTGCTACACCGCAAGCCAAAACATCACAGACCGTCCGAGTCTCCATTTGTAAGCTGCTGCAAAAGCTTGATTCTCAACTGCACCCGTAGGCTCGAAATCATTAAGTATCATAATTCATCTTCTGAATTTTACTAGGACCGCTGCTGAGAGCCACCCGCTCTGACTCGGCCTTGAATATAACCAATTCCCTAAATTTTCTAGCACATGAGTGCCCCATTGGTGATGCACCTGACGGAATCACTTCCCTTGAAACCCACACCTATACGAGGCATAAACCCCGAATCCTTTCTCAGATCTGAACATGAGCCAACAAGGCCAACCATGGCACACCTTCAACAATCCCTTTGCTAAATTCACCTCTTATGTTCTTTTCCCGTAGCTGAAATAGCCCATCGATATGCTAATAGCCAAAAACTCGCAAGTAGTTAACCATGCAACCCAATCATAAGCGGTGGGACTCTCCCACTTAGCTTGAAGCCATAATTTCACAACTCTGGAATTCACCAAGATTCCCTAGCTTTCATCGACATAAACTTGCGCAATCAACCGCATAAATTCTCGGATTCTTTCCGCAAAACCCCATTCTTTTATACCCTGATTCACCCACTGCATTCGCACGATCGATCTCCTTGCTACATAACCGATAAAATTCTTCGCAGAAGTCTCGCCAACCACGCGACTGCTGACCTGCTCACTTGGGTAACCCACCTATAGAAGACTCTCCCCGGCATCTTCCAACACTTTTGCACAGGGTACAATCACTACGACATCAATGACCCATCCTGAGTCTAAGCTCACTCTCCAGCTGCACAGGTCCATTTACCCCTCGTGGACATCATTTAAATGTGCGGCAACATCCTTCCAATTCAGAGTTATGCTGCATCCTCCTTCATTTAAGCGGCTCCTTTCTGTTATATTAAATCTCCTGCCGCACAAGAATCCCTACCTCAAATTAGATCCGTAGACCCCAATAACCAAGCACTAATATTCTCAAATCGCTCCAAACCCTCCTTAAGGTACGTGGTCATCCCATTGCAAAGCCCATATGCAACTCCGCCACTCTCCCACTTTGGGCAAACTCGCTTCTTTAAATTGCTACTAGCTTTAAACTCTTCCGAAGGTCATCTTCATCGAACCGCCAATATTAGAAATACTGATTCAATCCTGAACCACCGCACCCTGCGATATTTGACGGTTGTGCCTCCGATACTATTTCATAATATCTTTCCGCAACGGCGAATTGTAGAAGATCATAACACCAACAAACTTAGTACGTCCAATTAGGACAACAGCACCCCAATATAGAAGAAAAATTCCCCCACGCTTGCAATTACCAAGTCTCATTACTTCCATCAGTCCATATCTGACCATCCTTAGCTCGATTGTCCTTCCCTCCCGGGAATAAAATACTGAATCTCTTGATTATGTATTGAGTAAACTTTCCTTCAAGTCATTCACTGCCCCGACACGTAGGCAATCATCCTACCATCATATCACTACTGTGCAACATTCGTTCATAAGCATCGTGGCAACTTGTGCCTAGCCTCAAAGCCCTCGAAAATACCGCTACCGGGCTGAAACAATAAAATATTCTTCCATAAGGCAACGACAATAATCTGATCAGCTATACCGGGAGAAACATCCTGTATCACATCTGTAGTACCATTATGGTTCTTCAATTTTTGATTTATATCAAGCGCTTCGCATCGCATAAGATTGAGTAAGAAAGAAACAAAGGCATAAGCCTCACATGAAGTCAAATCGCACGATAAGGAATCAAGAAGGGAAGTACTCCTAACAGTCCTGCAGCCTCCCGAGGATAAGTACAGACGTCTCCGTACCGATCCGCGAGACTCTACTAGACTTGCTCATGACTCGTGAGACCCTAGGAACCTAGTGCTCTGATACCATATAGTCACGACCCAAAATCCACTAAGGGTCGTGATGGCGCCGGACACCGTTGTCAGGCAAGCCAACTAAATTATTAATTAAATTCTCTTTTAATACCTTTGAAAATCTAGGATTTTCCTCATTTTCATAATAAACATCTCTGCATCAATTCAATTTAGAATACTATTAGTCACATCTTCGAAACCATCCCAGAACCCGGTGTCACAAGTTCATGAGCA